>NC_068286.1:27191880-27286880 GCF_025860055.1 Xyrauchen texanus | reverse complement strand
AATTGAGATCTTTGGTATCAAAGAATGTGCAGGATAACAGGTATAATATAAATTTTGACATTCAACTTACACATGACAACAAGTGGGAACAAATACAATCACAATCTGGCTGTAGAGAACACAGCCAATCAGAATGTCAGGAGTGGTTGGGGTCTGCGTGGCGTAGTGGGCTAAGAATCACCGGTTTTCCCCGACCTCCAGAATGAGGCAGTGCAAATTGCCATATCTTCAGTGATTCCTTGTGCGCCTGTGTATATATATATATATATATATATATATATATATATATATATATATATATATGTATATATATATATATAAAAAATAAAAAAAAGCTATTTCTACAGTGAACAGTGTGGATTGGGTGAGTGTAGTCTGACACTTTTAGCAGGCTTTTTTAGGGGTCTTGATGTTACTGACTGCAGGATAAAGAAAGGGTTCCAGTTGTCAGTGATGCTGGGGTGTCAGTAGTCAGCCTAGGTTTAAGGGGTCGGCTGTGGGTCCCTCTAAGCTGTGCGGCACCTTTTTACACCTTCACGTTCAGATGCTCCTTTCAGGTAACGCGTAACGTTAACCTGGATCGCCTCATCAGTGGCATCCTGGGTTGCCGGGTTCTTCCAGATGGCTCCTGTAGAAAATAAAGATCTGTCATTCCATTTGAATGGCATAAGGTCATACACATCTACTTAAATATAAAAAAAAATATCCAACTTACTTTGAACAATGGTCTTCAGGAACATGTCTCTAAAACATGCTTTATCCCCTACACCAGTCCAGGTTGTATTGATGAAAAGGTGATTAGAGAAGATACTCTGAAGCATTCGCCACACGGTTGTCTTTAGGTCCTTCCCACATTTGATTGCCAAAAACCGAAGCTGAAAATACAAAAAAAAAACGTGTTACAAATTACATTTCTCTGAAGCTTCTCATAAATTTAAAATGTGACAAGGCTGTGGATTCAGACTGTAGAATATGCAGTATACAATCTTAATTGTACTTTTTAGATTACCCTATGGCGTTATAAACGAAATCAGCACACTTACAAATCGTTGCTGGAGCTCTTTATCCTGCCTGAAACTGTTGTCAAGCAACGCCAAATCTTCCTGGGTGTCTAGGGGGGAGTAACAGATCCCCTGTCAGGGATAACTCTCCAACAGACACATTGGCACTGAAATGTTGCAGCATAGCGTCCATTTTGTTGTCCATGCTACGCACAACATCGCCAAACTCTCCAAGACGTCGCAGCATTAGGGTCTGATCTGCACCTACAGGGGTTCCCAGAATAAAAGAATAAAGTAGTCAGTCCTGGTCCTTCAACTACTAAACTATGACATTTATATCTAGGTCTACTACATGTACAGGTGGCCCCAGTGGGAATTAAACCAACAACCACAGGTGTTGTTTGCAAGTTGTACCTGATTGCCCAGAGCAAACGTCTTCAACATTGTCCCAACTTGCTTCACCTGCTCTACAAGTGAGCCGCTGTCACCTGGGAAGTAACAATATATTGATTAGCAATACACTAAATATAATAGTAATATAATATAACCACAATTATCATACCAGTAACTTTCCCTGTAATTTCTATCCTCAGTATGTTATGCATGGCATACAAGTTCATAATGAAGAACCCTTATGATAACATCAATTTCATTTTTTTTCTTTGAAGCAGAATATTTGTTTGTAAAAGGGGAGGAAAAAGAAAATAGTGAAATATTGGTATACAGATTTTGGTTGATATATCATACTGTACATTGAAATTTGCTATTGTTATATCCCTACTCACCTGAAGGACGGATAGATCAGGCAAATCTCCAGTCAGGCCTTTGTAGAGAGTGTGCTCCTTTGAATAACATAAAACTTTCATGAGTGGGAAGTTGCATATCCACAGGTATTTTAATTCAAACATGCAACATATTGTAATAAATCTACAATATTCAGCCTCGGTTGTTTCTCTACACTTTTATTATATTAAATACTTATTTATATAGCTTGTTCACTGTATAATCATGATAGCCTAATACTTATAACACAAGATTGCATCTTAAACGAATGACTGAGTTGAAAACTTGAATAAGAACGCATTTTACACGGAGGGGACCAGCTAGGGAAAATTACCTGCCTACAATAACTGTTTTCATTTTATTTGAGTTACATTAAACATGAATAACCTTAGCCGAGTCCCCAGGAACATCGGGCTATTAAAGTAACAAGCCTATAACTGCGGTCTTATCAATTCTAGCTTCACCATACTCTGCTTTTCTCATGGACCTGTAGCACAATGCCCTAACAGTGACTTCACCTGTGCCCTGATCTTTATTAGAAACTGAGAGGAGAGCAAGTTAATACAGTTGATATTACAATTATCACAAAAATTAACAAACAGTCTGCTTTAAAACTAAGAAAAAACAAGCTTCTATACTAACGTTACATTAAAAATGAACACGTGGCGAACTAGCTTAGTCGCTATCTGCCGGCACACCACATTAGATTAAAATACTTACCCTTGTAGTTGTGCAGATAACTCGATATGTAGAGTTTAAAGCCCTTGTCCCTCTTGCTTGTCGGAGCAGGGGACCAGGCATCAACAATGCGATGAACATCGCTGACGCAAATTTTCGGAAGATCCTGGAGACATCGAAAACATTTTGTGCCACGCGCAAGTAAACCGTAAAAAGATATGCCGACTTCTGGCGACAGCGGAAGTTCGTCACTACGATTGTGCACGTAGGCTATTCAGTACTCCCACAGTCTTTGTAATGTGTTTTAGCAATACATTTAACAATTATAATGTGTTTAGATTTTTTTTTAATTGCCTTTACAGGGACTTTAACACTTTCTTAAACATTTGTACAGGTCATAATTGCAAATGAATCCCTTACCTACAAAAGGTAAAATAAATAAAAAAACAATCGAGGTTGGAAAAAATGTAAAGACAAACGAAATTTCTGCGCAACTGTGAAACCAGAGGATAATTTAGCTTTTTCATTGAGTTTATCCTTCACGTCAAAATGGGGATTTTCATGTTTATGATAGATATCACCATGGTTGCAAATTAATAAAAAAAAATATAAAGTATACCCAAGATTTTGGCCATGTTGCAGATGTCTTTCACTGTTCAGTGATAGTCAGGCATTAGTGAAAAGTCTAATTTCATCAATTTATTCTGCTAAATTGTTCATACCATGAATTAAATATCTATTTTAAAACCTAATCAGAATCAGAAAGATATTTATTGCCAAGTAAGTTTTACAAAAGGAATTCTTTTTGGTTTATTGGTGCATGTCTCAAATGTGCATCAATCAAAGAAATGTAAACAATTTTCACCTAAGTGCATAAAATAATTCAATATATTTTACACATATTACTGTATAATCGCTTCAGAGTTTCAAAGTAATTTAAATGTAATTTCCTAAACCTTACCTTATCATGGAATCAAGAGTCAATACTATGTTATAAACCCTAATGGCTTTGGAGCAAAAAATAATAATAGCCAACATGGCTGGTCGATTTTGAGAGTCTAAGCTGTCTTTGTATTTCAAAGCGGCTTGCCGCCAGCCGTCATGGTCGATTGGCTGAGGCAACCGCCAGAGAAAATGAAGCAGGCGGCCCGCCAGCTTTTTGCGGGCGGCATCTCGCAAGAAATGGGAGTGAAGAATTCGGCGGCAATCGTTTCATCCCCGCAAGTGGCACACACCTATAGCCGACAGCTTAGGGTCGGCGGCAAAAAGAAGCCGTGCGGACATTTTTTGCATCTGGGAATGAGCATATAAATGTCGGTTTAGGTTAACCGATACTATACTAAATCTCTGAATGTGAAATCTGAACATTTACCAGCCAGTTACTGATCACAGACATTTTAAGTCGCATGGCACAAAATTTGGTTGCATGTGATTTTTTTCTCACTGCAGAGGGATAAACATTGATCTTGGCA
This sequence comes from Xyrauchen texanus, assembly GCF_025860055.1. Lineage (NCBI taxonomy): Eukaryota > Metazoa > Chordata > Actinopteri > Cypriniformes > Catostomidae > Xyrauchen > Xyrauchen texanus. Next base: position 27,282,946 of record NC_068286.1, on the reverse strand, counting down.
TTTTCAAGAATGGATTTTTGGACCGTTTAAATTTAAGATTGTGATTAATCAGAAAATATAGATTTTTGCCAGCTAGTAAATAATGTCAGGATAGTCCTTTATGGGTGAACTATCCCTTTTAGAGCATTTTGCACATTTTGAACTGGTTATTTAGGACAGTGTTGAGAAACAACAAAGAAAAAATTGCAGACTTCTGTAGCAAAAGAACACATTTACAGCCTTGTCTCTTGTGTCTACAGCCTGAGATCTCGGAAGTCAGGTCAAAAGCCAGTTGAACTAGTCATGCACGCCGTTTGCCTCTGCTCCGCATGCCAAATATGCCCTCACTGCTTCATAGGGGCTGGCTTTGGTGACCATTCTTAGTCAGATCAAATACCTGGCGAGTCACGTCCCCTCCAGCGTTCCTTGTGAAGTTTGGAGGCCTGCTATGGCCCTTCAGAACAGTGTTAGCAGGCCAAGCCATGTGAAGTTCTGAGACTTTTATAGGTCAGAACGCCTCATTAGGACTATTTGTTCTCGCTCTCCATTCTCCCTATGGGCGAGAAAGAAGTTGCGCTAATACACTTCTCTCATGCTGGTATAGATTAGATGTGCAGAGTGAATTTGGCTAATTGGACAGGGGATTACCCAGTGTGATATTTCAGTCTTTATTTTTTTTCACAGTAAACGGCATGTCCCCTGGTATTCCGTATGCATGCAACATGAAAGTCACGTTTTGAACGAGATGCTAATTGAATTGAATTTAGAATTGTGTTGAATTACGATTGTTGCTAGTTAAAGATTTATGAATTCTGACAATAAAAAATGAAACATGACATTATAACTCAAATATAGCTAATCAGAATCAAATCAAAATAGGAAATTAATTTAACTGAGTGCTTGTGTCAAAATCGAATCAGGAAATCTGTACCGATACCGGCCCTATAAAATTGACTAAGAGGTCATATCAGCAACCTTTCAGTAATTACTAGATGGTTATTAATATGACAGTGTAAATAAATAAATAAATAAGTGAATGTATATATAAAATCCTATTGTGATTTTTGTTGTAATTAGTGGTAGGTTGTGGTATTTTATAAAATAAATAAATAAATAAAACTAAAGAATTAATTTAATATCTTAATTAGTCTGTGTAAACAAATTTTGAAAAAATCTGTTCTGTTAAAATATAAAATGATCTCATCATTTTGTAACAGTCTGCTAGGGGCACTAAATCAAATATTAATAGCATATTTTATTTTCAAACATTTATTCCTCAAAAGTACTAAAAGAATAGTTAATGGAACCAGTTAGGAAACAGAATCATTAAGTGGAATAGAAACTAGAATCACTGAATTTCTTACCAATCATCATGCTTTAAGATCATGCTTTCATTATTTTATGTATATTTGCACTCGTTTTTTATATAGTTATTTGCATTGTTTTGTCCGTACATACACAAAAAAAATTAATATTTTAGCACATTTTAAAGATTTAAGAATTTAAATTTCATAAAAAAAAATTCCATCAAATTGAATTGTGTAATGTTTAACAAAATTAAATTAACAAAACTATAAAAAAAAAATTTGTGTAAAAATGTATGTAACATCAGCTAAAAGTGTTGTCACGGTACCCAAATTTCAGTAGTCGGTACCAGTACCAGTGAAATTTCATGGTACTCGATACCATTTTCGGTACCAAAGCAAAACACAAAAACAGGTTACTAAACAACACTCTTTTATTAACAAAGTCTACAAAACATTAGCAGCAGAACTAAGAACAAAAATATGCCATTGAGCAACACTTTAATTTAAATATATAATTTTTGAATTATAACAAAACTGAGCAATGTATGCTTAAAGTATTTTTGAACACTTATATTGTTTTTCACTTTTACTTCTTTAAGTTTTTACCAAGTACTAAAAAACAAAACAAAAACAAACAAGCATACAATAGAATGAATAAAATATAAATTTTTAATAAATAATTAAAAGGGCATTGTGCTCTTACTATTAAAGCTGCATTTTGCCATTTTTCTTCATGATAAGAAATGCATATGGACATATATAGATAGATAGATAGATAGATAGATAGATAGATAGATAGATAGATAGATAGATAGATAAATAGATAGATAGATAGATAGATAGATATTATGATTAAATAAGTTCTAATCTAGCTGCATTAATCGTCCACGCTCAAGAGATGAGCGTCCCCGAGGCAGAGTCTCTCTCAGCCGGGTTCAGTTTCAATCTCTCCCCCTTAGTTTGGGACATTCGCACAACTTATAGAAGAGGCACCGATTATAGTTATTAACATGATCTGCTTCTGTATTATTTGAACTTTAATAAAGCTATAACGCATTAAATGTTACTGTATTTAAGATGTAACGCCGGGATGTTTCTGTCACGTTCAGTCTGCACCTTTTTCCAGGACTCTTATTTTGAAGTTCTCTCCCTCACTATATTTCCCATAAGCCACTGCCCTGATCACTCCTTTATTGTCCCCACCGGTTTGTCATTCCCTCGTCTAATCCTTTGTGTATATATACCCTTCAGTTTCTCCTAGTTGCTGTCAGTCCTTGAATTGTATTTAATGGTGATGTTTGGTTTGGTTTGTTATGTTTGAATAGTTATGCCAGTGTTTGCTCCAGTGTTTGCTCCAGTGTTTGCTCCAGTGTTTGCTCCAGTGTTTGCTCCAGTCCAGTGTTATTATTAAAGGATTGAAAGTTCCTACTCCAGCGTCTCCTCTTGACTCCAAAGCACAGAAAGCGTTACAGAAGGACTGACCCAGTACTATGGATTTACCTGCTGTGCAAATCCTCCTCCTCGAACAAGGAGATCGTCCAGTCAAGGATCACGTGCGTGAGTTTCTCCATCTAGCGAATTTGGTGCACTATGAGGACAACTCTCTAGTATATTTATTCAGAGCTGGTCTGAATAGTGCACTGAAGGAGCAGATGCCTCCGGCGGGTCCTCACTGGACGCTCTGCTACTTTGTGGAGATGGCTCTAAAACTCAGCAGCTCACCTTTTACTGTGGGTGTGGAGGATGAGGACTTGGGATCTCCTCCCACAGTGGACATTGTCAAGCCTTCCACGGCCCCTGTCTCCAAGCCTTCCACGGCCCCTGTCTCCAAGCCATCCATGGCCCGGTCTCCAAGTCAGCAGCAGCTGCCACGGTCAGCGAGCCAGAGCCCACGTCTGCCACGGTCAGCGAGCCAGCGCTGTGCCCCTTGAGTCTTCCAGGGCTCCACCTTCCAGGGCTCCGCCCCTTGAGCCTTCCACAGGTCCGCTTTCCAGGGCTCTGCCCCTTGAGCCTTCCAGGGCTCTGCCTTCCACGGCTCCACCCCCAGAGTCCTCCCTGGCTCTGCCTTCCACGGCTCCGCCCCAGAGTCCTCCATGGCTCTGCCTTCCACGGCTCCGCCCTCAGAGTCCACCAGAGACAGTCACATACTACAACAGAACCAAGTTTGGAGTAGATGTGCAAGATCAAATGGCGAGGAAATACTTAGTGAAAGCACCCACACGTAGATGGCCAGTGGCTGCGTTTTATAATATCCTTGACCTGGCTGCGATAAATGCTTCCATCATGTTCAAGAAATGCACAAATTAGAGAATGTCACGGATGAACTTCATAATGCGACTGGCATATGAACTACGGCCATACGAGAGCAAAAGCCACACAGCTGACGGTGCGAGGACCCAGGCAGGAGCAGCTGATAATGGAGAGGGGAAGGCAGTGCCAAGTGTGTAGAAACTGCAAGAAAAACAAAACTTAGGACACTTGTGACAAATGTCAAAAGGTAGTGTGTGGGAGCTGCACATGGAAGGTAGAGAGTACCTGTGTTGACCGAGTAATCGATCCACAAGCGTTAGTGAATGATGTGCGGTGTTTGCCCCCAAAACAACCAGATGCCTTGTTCAAGTGAGCCCACTTTTAGGAGAATTCGTTCATAATGATTTTACAGCATGATATTTTTCTCACTGTAAAAACAAATATTGCTTTCTAAATCAGTTAGTTTTCCCACAGTTTAGCAAATGTTCATATTCTTTATTAACTGTTTTGGCCATTTTGGGTTAGGCCTATATGTGTTTCATAAATGTCTAAGGTTTTTACTATGCATTGAAATACACATTGTTGATGTTTTTATAAGCTATTGTATTGATTTGTTTTTATTTTACAAAGAAAATAATAGAATATAAATAATCAAATTTGTATCTGTAACTACTACAATAGCAAGTTCTGTGGTTGTCGATGAACTAATACGTTTTCACATTCATAAGAATTTAAATTTCGTGTCCTGGTGTTTATTTTTAATATAACAGATTCATTTATTCATGGATTTTGATTCCAGTGGTGGCTGCATAGGATTGTTTCCAATTTGTGTTGTCCAAACATTTCCAATAATTCCAGACCATTGTAAAGTTCAAAAGATTCAAGATTCAGTTGAGACTCCGCAGCAGCAGCTACTTTGCTTGTCATCATCTTTTGCTTGTTGTGGGCGTTTGAAAGTTCCCGACTCTGCATGGGTACCGGGTAGACCCGGTACACGATACCCCGGTACCTTCAGAAATTCTAGTATCGTAAATAATTTTTTTTTCTGAATACCGACCGGTATTTTTGACAACACTATCAGCTAAGTATGATCTGAGAAATTTGTATATGGTATGTAATACAAATATTACAAATAAATATATCGATTAAAAAAAAAAAAAATTGTGAAGCATTAAAAATGCTTCACTGTTTGTATCACTCCGCTTGTGTTTGTGCCGTTCTAAACTATAGTGTAAGAGCAGTGCAGATGTGCTGATGTGTGTCTGTCTCTTTATATTTAATTGGTGATGTGAAGTGAGTCAGCACTACGTGATCGCTCATATTTCTACTACACTACTAAAGCTAGGAAATAGCTTTAAATGGAAATGGATATTCTAATGGCATATTCTAATCTTTGGCGTAAGTATATAGTTCTATGCACAAATGCATTGTTTATGACAGTCCTGTAATTGTTTTACATTTTCTTGTTCATTGCAGAGGCGTTTCCAGCATTGAAGGACATCCGGGGCTTAGCCCAGACAATTTTATTTTCACACTAGCAACCACTTCTCTGTAGTCCAAAGCTGGTGAGAGGGTATTCTTTGAGTTTTGCTCTGGCTGGGCCTGTTTCTACAGTTGCTAAATCTTCCACTCTAGTACTATCCTCGACTAACTCATCCTCTCTCCTCCCTGAATCATCTGTGATGCAAAAGAACAGATAAAGCACATAACTTATTGCAAATCAGCTTCAAACAACTAATTCATCAAGTGCTACATATTTCAAATTGTAGACCAATACCATTGAAGAAAATGTATTGGGAAGAGCAGATCAGTGAGACTGCCCTCAGATCTATCATGATTCTTGAATTGTCATGTACATTACAATAAAGTCATCACAAAAGAGTAATATTATAGTGAGTAAAGTGAGGTAAAAAATTTTAATATAAATAATGTATATTTGTTGACATAAATAGTCAAAATGATGTATAAGATCCTAAGTTAAAGCAATACATGAATAACTTTAGTCTAAGTTCATTGACACACCATGTCATCGAAATGTATATAATTCTCATCATCTCTATGAGAATAGTTAATCTGTCAAAATCCTTTAATTAGGATCAGTATGATCATTGGGATAAACAATGTTTCACTTTTAACTTTCTCTAAAGTAAAGTGACTGATTAATTGTTACCAGTTTCCATGCCTGATTCTGGCACAGCTGCTGCTGCTGCTCCTCAGTCTGTTGCTCATCTTTGCTACCCTCTACAAAACCATTTAATCAAATCAAAGTGTATATTTACTACAAACTAATATCACAAAACAAGTCACACATACATTTTATGCTAAAGCTTATTGGTTATCCTTAGCGAAAACAACACTTGATGAACAAGAAAAGTACACTCCGAACGGGACTCGAACTGCGTTCTCCGGCGTGAGAGGCGAATGCGCTAACAAGGAGGCTAGAAGCTACAACATGTAATGACAGTCGGAAGTGGACCTCTTGAGGTTTAGCCTACTGTGGGTGAAAGCCAGCTAGATGATGATCTTCAGACTTTAAGGATAAAAACATATGTGAATTCTTACCCACTGACTTCTTTCAGAAAAATCCCCAAAGCCTAATTTGCTTAATTTTTGCTGTCTTTCCTGCTAACTGCATTTAACTCGCCACTAAGTAACGTTAGTTGATGTCAACGACTGTGCAAGCTCCTCCCCTACCTGCTGCATATTCAACAAAGAGGAAGAAACGGAGTCGCCCATAGGCTACCGACAGCAAAGGAACTTATTCTATAGGCTAGATTATGTCTATTTTTACAGGCTGTATGCAGTATGTGCAAAGCACAATGAAATAAGGCAACTTATGATTTCGGGGGTTTACATAAGCTATTGTCCGGTTTTATATTTGTCAGTCAACTTTTCAAAATACATTCGGGGCTACACTCAAAACATTCGGGGCTGAAGCCCCGGCAATATCGGCTGCCGCCGCCTCTGGTTCATTATGCTCTTGTTTGTAAGTAATACCACACTCGCAATCATGCTATATGGCCCTAAATCAGTACTGCTATGATTGCCTGTGGCCAAATCACAGCAGTGCTGATGTAGGGCCATATCGTACGATATATAAATAACCACTACGTTTAAAAGTGTTTGCATGATCAAAATAATGAAATATATATAAGATAAAAATAAAAATATATAGAGATACTGTATTTATATATGTGTATATATTAGGGCTGTTGATTTAACATGTTAATTCAGTGCTATTATTTGTATTAAAAATAACGCGGTAAAAAATTAACACAATTAATTGCAATGCCCCCGGACCATAATAAGGAATATTCCTGAGAAATGCAAGCATGCAGTACCACCTGTTTACTCCAGAGGGCAGTAAGTGAAACTTCAGCTGTATGGGCAAAGTGCAGTTTATACAGTGCAGAAAACAACCCTTCAGCAGGCAGCACAACACAAACACGTGTTACGTTCAAAACACTTGATGGAGCGACTTAAAAGATGTGTTCTAAGTATTAAACTATATTTAAATTCACACAGTGACCTAAAAATTGTGTTTATGATGCAATGCACCCAAGATGCTACACAAGCATCTGTCTGATGCAGGTGTACGTTGACGGATCCTTAAAAAAAGCCTTCATAATATATCTCAAACTGATTGACAAGTGAATTGAAATTCACTTGCAAAATGGCTTGCTGTGAACTGTATGCCAATGATTGGCTTATGTTCAATAATATGGTAGTAAACAATACATTGTATTCTAAAGCTGTTTTTTGTATTGTCTTATAAATGATCTCTTCTGCCACAAGATTGTAAAGCATTTTAATTATCTGAATAATTTGTATTATATATATTATATTTATATATAAATATTAATATTTAAAGATAACTATGTATAATTATTTCATCATTATATATTGAATTATTGTTATATGAGGGGCTTTCTCAGCAAATATTTGTAAATGCAGTGAATTGCATTTAATTAATCGGGACAACATGTAATTAATTCGATTAAAAATTTGCATCGATTGACATATTTATATATGTATATTCTGTATTTCCATCTTTTGCGATGCAAAAAACTTGGTGGAACTCATGTTGCTCATGTTGATTTTTTTCAATCCAAAATGTTATGCACTGCTCTAAAATTAACACAGCAGCCACTGGACATCCCTCTTAAGGCCATGACAAAGCAAGACCATCACCACCTCAAGTTCCCTCTATAAACGCATGCATTTCACTAGAGCACCCCCCCACCCATTAAGTCAACGGCAACCCTTGTGCTTTTTACAGCCCATCTTCTTGAAAGCATCCCCAACAGGATGAGATGTGAGTGATGCAGCCTCTTTCTTTTAGTGCCTGTTACTGGTCAATGTTGACTTCCATATATCAGCAAAAAGCTTTAATGTTTAGCTAAACATTTTAATTACAACCGCATTGGCCTCATACCAAAATTTGGGGCCAGTGGTGGCTCAGCGTTTAAGGCTCTGGGTTACTGACTGAAAGTTCAGGGGTTCAAGCCCCAGCACCGCCAAGATACCTCTGTTGGGTTTTGGGCAAGACCCTTGAGCCTATCTGCTCCAAGGGCGCTGTTTCATGGCTGACCCTGCGCTCTGACCCCTGCGCTTAGTTGGGATATGCAAAAACAACTGCATTTCATTGGCTCTGTACCTGTACTCTGCACAATGACAATAAAGTTGAATCTTCATCTTAATCTTAAAACACTAACACAAACTGAAGAGATATTTGTGAAAGTCACAGCACAAAAGACATTCCTTTAATACACAGTATATTTCCCACAACATAATAATTGCTTTCAGATAGTTTTCCTGAATACTCCCTTTGTCTTTCATTGGTTGTACAAACAGATATTTCCACCCCCAAGTCACACCATTGGACTTATTGTTGACTTTGCATATTAAAAGACAGAATTGTAACATAGAAAATAAACACTTAAATCAGCTTTAAGAAATGTCCAGAAGCATCTTGGTACAGGGATCCTGTGTAACTTTTGATATTCTGTGTAACTCCTAACCTTATTATTTTTTCAGTGGAACACAACGTGCTCAAAAGTTTTATGCATGATTTAAACAGAAATTCATTCTTAAGCCCATTATTTCTACATTTTCACTCCCATTGGTAGCTACTACATCACTGCTGCTCATCTACATAAACTTAAACTCTTCTCGACTTTATCGACAGGGCTCTTCGCTCATGTCGCCTCAAATCAAAAACTCTCATAAAAAAGTAACAACTAGGGTTGACTTATTGCAGAAAATAGCTCAGAGTGTGAACGCCCCTTTACAAAGAAATCTGTTCCTCTCGTATTTTAAATGAGGCACTTTATCTTTATGTGAAATCTAGAGACATCAATTTTTTTAAATCTCTGCCTTTAATGTATTTGTTAAGTTTACTCTTAATTTAGTAGTTCATCTGTTTCTTAAAATCTTTAGCATTTTATGTATTATCCAATATCATTCTTCATATTTGTTATGCTGCACATTATTTGCACACAAATGGTTTTATGAATATGAAAAAAGTCTGAACTGTGTTGGTAGGATATCTCCCACATCAGTAGAAAGGTTATGCATGCAGACATTTCATTGTCTGGTGAACGTTTGTGCTGGGATGTTAGTGTAAAAAAAGAGGCTTTGCTCACAGAGCTGTCTGTCTCCAAATTTCTCGGCTATGAACGCAACGATAAGCATGCAAGGAACGTTCTAGATAAAGAATTTCACCACATAGCTGGATGCGACTCCATATTCAGACCTTGAAAATATATTTTGTACTGTGCTAAGGCAAGCATCACAATTAATGTTTTGAGCAAACCCCAAACCTTAAGTATTAAAATTTGCATTTGCACCATTTGTGCTATACATATGAGTAATAAATGAAATAATTTGACTTATTGAAGAGGTGTGCTTTTACTTTCCTAAGTAATCAGACTTACAATTTTTGCCTTTGAAAAAATTTGGTGATAAGTTAGTTTCCATGATAAATGCAGAATATAGCTAGCATATTAGATCAGAGCGGCGATCCATCAACACAAATGTCAATGATTCGCAAACGGTAGTCTATGTTAAAAATGAAAGGGCTGAATTCTCTCTAGAACAAGTGTAGACGACATAACGCAAGTGTGAGTGCCGCAATATCAGAATTAAGAGGCTTTCAAGATCTTCCCAGCGGTTCTGAGAGCACAGAAAAGAGCGAGCAAAGATATGTGGCTGTGAGCTATTTATTATTCATGAAGAAAAAAATAATAATTATCTCAGACTCTGAGAACAGAGCGGTCAGCCCCAGAGAAACTGAACGCGTCGGGTCCCATGATAGCAGTGAAATGAATGTCTCATCTTCTGCTTGTATAGTGCCGTCACCTGCTTGTGTGAATCAGTTCTCTTCCTTGTAATTTCTGTGCCAGTGCACGTAAGCTGCATTGTTTGGGGAACCTTGAAACCCTACTGTAGCTTCTAATTTAAATATGTTGTTAGAAACAGGACAAGCTACTAACAAAGAGTAGCTAGCTACATTAATGAGACCACTACAAATACATATTTTTCATAATCATTGTTGTTTTCAAATGAAACATCCTTAAAACAAGAAAAATGTACTCAAAACTTGTGTTGCTTCTTCATATATTTGGGTCACGGGAAAATGGCCAATGTATTCATATGACTCGCCTGCATACCTAATGAACATACTTTTTAATGTTTGAGAATTATGTTGTTATTCACATGCAGTGCATAGTCTAACAGTATGCAAATTCAGGAGCAGCTACTGTGTTCTCTCAGGAACTGAATTGGCTTACTTTTAGTTGTCTTTGTGCTTTAAACAAGAACAACACTGACACATGACAGCTTTACAAAAACTGCCTTCTTGTAAAATTTTATAAAAACTGGAGACCCTTCTGTATATCTGGCTGCTTACCCTTTGTGTGAGGGACAAGACTTTGTGGCCCACATGGCACATTTTCACAACACATTTTAATCGCCCTTTTTTCCTCACCTTGAATTACTGTAGACTCACTAAATATTTGATGGCATCTCTGTATTTGTTTATTTGTGTCTACCCAAGTACAATTTAAGGTGCCTGTGGCAGGGCGGGGCCGGGTCGGGATCCTACACACCAGTGTAAAGCGATCAATGAAAAGGAGGAGGCAAGAACCGACTTTTCAATATAAATAATAGTTTAATGATAAACTTAAAAGACAACATAAACACACACATGACGGACATGTCCATAAACTATCTCTCTCTCCCGCACGATCCTCTGCAGTTGACCTCTATCCCACTCGGGAGGCTTGATTAGCCTAATACGGGACCGGGTGTGTAGGATCACGACCCGGCCCCGCCCTGCCACAGTGCCATAAAGAGTAAGATATTGCAATATTGCAGTTGACATTAGTTATTAATAAAGATCCACATGAGACCATTCGAGCACTGTTGATGTCGTGGTGTGGTTATGATGACACTTCCAGTTGTTATAATGGCTGTGTAGATCACCTGAAAAGGCTCTGAGATGACTTGTTAACACTTTCTAAGCGATCCTACCCTCTACTCTTATTAGCATTGCCATTAGCTGCTAGCATTTATCCTTATGCATTTAGTTTGGCTCGCTAAAAGCTTGCATGACTTAAAGCTATCACAGTCTTCCAATCAATAATGTGCAAACGGCCATTTACTAAGTCACAATCTTGAGTCAGGAAAGGTTTTATGGGGTTAAACAAAAAGAGCTTTTTGTTGACTTCAGTGGAAGTGTGTCTAAAATGGCTCAAATGTTATTTGTCTAACATTTCACAGAATTTCATTCACACAGTCTGTCAAAACAAACCTGTACATCTTTAATGGCTATGTCCATGTCCACTGAAAATGGTTTTGCATGCAGTTTTTGGCTAACCAAAGAAATTCAGCATGCCAAATCACTTTGGAATGCCAATAAAGCAAAAACACATAATAACAAGGATGCTTCGCCTGGTTGGAAATCTAGTGGGAAAATCCAAAGTTGCCCTTTGTTTTGGTGTCATTTTCTATCACTTCTGGAATTCCAAAAAGGCTTACATGCACACTTTATCTCTTTTTATTCTGAAAGAAAGTGCCGCTTGTATTAGTCCTCCAAATGTACTTTTATGTATCTCATCCATGTTCTGTTGCATTAAACTATTATCTAATAACATATTCCCAGCATTGTGAGCTCTGTGCACTTCTTCAAAATGGCAAACAGATATTTTTACTCCTGAACAGTAAAGGCTATTGCAAATGGTGCTTTGACAATGGAAAATGGTTATAAATTTGCTCCAGCCAGCTGGACTTACATGTCAAGTCTAAGAGTCTTTTATTGCTTTTATTGGCTGTTTTTGCTAACTAGTGTGGACTGTATACTCCAGCGGAGTGCCGTACAGACTCCTTTAGGTGTGATCTAATCACGGCTCCTCTCCATTCACATTTTATTACCAATTAAGTAGCTGTGGCACAGCTCGACTGCAAATTTTTAATACAACTCTGTTTTTGCAGTCGTATTTGTCAGGACTATATAAAAATGGTTTCTGGTGATCATATCAAACATTAAGACCATTGATTTCTTGTATTTATGAAATAGAACAATTTACATATACAAGAACAACACATACATTATGCATTGACTATTACAAACTACTCCATTTTTACCATATTTACATACTATGGTATTAAATGACACTCCAAGAAATTTGAAAGAATGCCATGGTACATGTCTGCCAAATGCAAATGATATCAGTTGTCAATAAATTAGTTAATGCAATAGTCACTATGATAAAATGAAACTCAAAACATTCCTTGAGCACTCAGCTCCGTTAAAGAACCATCAAACACAGTGGAGAGCTTTCCTGCCCTATTGACAAGCCATAATGCCTTTAAAGAAGACCCAGAGCGCGTTGAAGAAACACAAGTCGATGGGGGAGGCTGCATTGAGCCGACAAACGATTGAACAACAAGAGTGAGAGTTAAGATGAGATTAAGGGGATGAATCTTTTTGAGGTTGAGATAAAAACTCAGAGGAAGAGGATGTGACTTCATCAATAAAGGACATAGTCTGAGCAAGTGCAAAGCTAGGAGGAGGAATTCAACCTCCTTTTGCCAGGACATGAATGGATCTTTCCACTGGCATGACAAGCAGAGAATTGCAAGTTCGGGGGTCGGCTCCAGTACACAAAAGAGGAATCTATTGAGATGCACCGCCAGCCTCCAGCTCTCTTTCCAAGTGACATCAGGGGTAGCAGAGTTCAATTATGTTCATTTAATTTACCAGGCTGTTTTGAATAACAATACAGAAGGCATTAATGAAAGCTACATTTAAATGGATTGAGGTGACAAATGCTTGGGCATAAAATGAACTTAGAACATATATACAAGTGGATCATAGGGAGTTCTAAGGTGCCGTTCGTGCGAACAAGTGCCTAATATACTATATATACACTGATCAGCCACAGCATTAATGCTCATTGACCCCACCCATGGGTGTGACTTTACTTTGCTTAAATGAGTTCATATTTATTACATAGTGTGCTTATCAAAATTGTTCATAATGTTGACAAATTATACATCTGTATAATGCACATCAACAGGTTAAAACCACCTACCTATTGTTGTGTAGGTCCCCCTTGTGCTGCCAAAACAGCACCAACTTGCATCTGAGAAATATATGCTATTCTTCTCACCACAACTTTGCAGTGTGGTTATCTGAGTTACCATAGACTTTGTCACTTTGTCAGTGTGGCCATTCTCTGTTGATCTCTCATCAACAAGGCGTTTCCGTCCGCAGAACTGCCCCTCACTGGATGTTTTTTTGTTTTTGGAGTAAATTCTAGATACTTTTGTGCGTGAAAATCCCAGGATATCAGCAGTTACAGAAATACTCAAACCAGCCTGTCTGGCACCAACAATCATCCATGGGATTATTTAATCAGCCAATCATGTGGCAGCAGTGCATAAAATCATGCAGATTCGGGTCAGGAGCTTCAGTTAATATTCACATCAACCATCAGAATTGGGAAAAATGTGATCTCAGTTATTTGGACCATGACATGATTGTTGGTGCCAGATGGGCTGGTTTGAGTATTTCTGAAACTGCTGATCACCTGGGATTAGCATGCACAACAGTCTCTAGAATTTACTCAGAATGGTGCCAAAAACAAAAAACATCCAGTGAGCGGCAGTTCTGTGGACGGAAATGTCTTGTTGATGAGATAGGTCAACAGAGAATGACCAGACTGGTTCAAACTGGCAAAGTCTACGGTAAATCAGATAACCGCTCTGTACAATTGTGGTGAGAAGAATAGGGTTGGTGCTGTTTTGGCGGCACGAGGGGGATATATATCTATATATATACACACACACACACACACACACACACACACACACACACACACACACACACACACACACACACAGGTGCTGGTCATATAATTAGAATATCATCAAAAAGTTTATTTATTTCAGTAATTCCATTCAAAAAGTGAAACTTGGATATTATATTCATTCATTACACACAGACTGATATATTTCAAATGTTTATTTCATTTAATTGTGATGATTAAAACTGACAACTAATGAAAATCCCAAATTCAGTATCTCCGAAAATTTGAATATTACTTAAGACCAATACAAAAGAAGGATTTTTTGAAATGTTGGCCAACTGGAAAGTATGAACATGAAAAGTATGAGCATGTACAGCACTCAATACTTAGTTGGGGCTCCTTTTGCCTGAATTACTGCAGCAATGCGGCATGGCATGGAGTCGATCAGTCTGTGGCACTGCTCGGGTGTTATGAGAGCCCAGGTTGCTCTGATAGTGGCCTTCAGGTCTGGCGTATCGCATCTTCCTCTTCACAATACCCATAGATTTTCTATAGTGTTAAGGTCAGGCGAGTTTGCTGGCCAATTAAGAACAGGGATACCATGGTCCTTAAACCAGGTACTGGTAGCTTTGGCACTGTGTGCAGGTGCCAAGTCCTGTTGGAAAATGAAATCTGCATCTCCATAAAGTTGGTCAGCAGCAGGAAGCATGAAGTGCTCCAGAACTTCCTGGTAGACGGCTGCGTTGACCTTGGACCTCAGAAAACACAGTGGACCAACACCAGCAGATGACATGGCACCCCAAAACATCACTGACTGTGGAAAGTTTACACTGGACTTCAAGCAACGTGGATTCTGTGCCTCTCTTCCTCCAGACTCTGGGACCTTGATTTCCAAAGGAAATGCAAAATTTACTTTCATCAGAGAACATAACTTTGGACCACTCCAGTCCTTTTTGTCTTAAGCCCAGGCGAGACTCTTCAGACACTGTGTCTTGTTCAAGAGTGGCTTGACACAAGGCATGCGGCAGCTGAAACCCATGGCTTGCATACGTCTGTGCGTGGTGGTTCTTGAAGCACTGACTCCAGCTGCAGTCCACTGATGGGTTTTGTTTCACAATCCTCTCCAGGGTGCGGTTATCCCTATTGCTTGTACACTTTTTTTCTACCACATCTTTTCATTCCCTTCACCTCTCTATTAATGTGCTTGGACACAGAGCTCTGTGAACAGCCAGCCTCTTTAGCAATGACCTTTTGTGTCTTGCCCTCCTTGTGCAAGGTGTTAATGGTCGTCTTTTGGACAGCTGTCAAGTCAGCAGTCTTCCCCATGATTGTGTAGCCTACAGAACTAGACTGAGAGACCATTTAAAGGCCTTTGCAGGTGTTTTGAGTTAATTAGCTAATTAGACTGTGGCACCCAGTGTCTTCAATATTTAACCTTTTCACAATATTCTAATTTTCTGAGATACTGATTTTGGGGTTTTTCATTAGTTGTCAGTTATAATCATCAAAATTAAAAGGAATGAACACTTGAAATATATCAGTCTGTGTGGAATGAATGTATACATTATCCAAGTTTCACTTTTTGAATGGAATTACTGAAATAAATCAACTTTTTGATGATATTCTAATTATATGACCAGCACCTGTATATACCTGAAATTTGGAATGCAATTGGATGCTGTATTCACCAGTGCTCGGCTAACACACTTTGGGGTTGCTTTTTACAAGTAGCTCTTTTTACCAAGCCACATTTTTTTACACAAATGTAGCACAATATACCGCTGCAAAGTGACCGTGAATTGCCAGCGGCGATTGTTAGAGAGGGTAAGCATCATCAACAGACCAATTAAATAAAAGATTGAGAAATGGATACAACAATGCCACAAAGGAATTGGTAGAATGTCACTTTTCAAAAAGTTGAAAGCTAATAACTATCTGAAATGTTCCAACATGATCACACAGGTAATCGACGTGCCAATATCGGCAGCCAAAGTCATGGTCACCATCAGCAAGATGAAGGTGGGCAATGCAACCAGGCCGGATGACCTCCTAGCGGAAGTGTGGAAGCTCATGGGAATGTGAGGAGTGGAGATCCTTACTACATTGTTTAATAAGATTGTGGATGCCAGCGAAGTCCCGCCAGCTTGGTTGACCAGCGTCACTGTACCGATTTGGAAGAACAAAGGCGATGTCACCGTCTGCTCCAATTATCGACCGATCTGGCTGCTGTGCCATGCCATGAAGTTCTTCGCGCATGTACCAGACATCAAGGTGGGAGTCTATCTAGGATCAGCCCTATCACCACTAATTTTCATCCTATGAATGGATACGGTGACAAGCGGCATCCAAACTCTGTATCCATGGACTCTACTCCACGCCGATGGTGTTGCAGTGGCAGATGGACTTGGCTGAAACTCGAACAAAAGACGCGATGTGGGACGAACACCTGGCCAGTTTTGGACTTCGTCTAAACATCATGAAGACAGAATACCTTGAGTGTGGAGACCAAGTGGACGGATTGAATACAGTTCACAGTCAAGACCTCAATAAAGTCACCACCTTCAAGTATCTCGGTTCACATGTCTCATGTCTCAGTGAATCACTCCATAATGCCCAACATCACGTCAATAAGGCCTGGATTATGTGCCGCCAGGTCACTGGAGCCCTGTGCGCCTGCAAGATCCCACTGCACCTGAGGTCAAAGATCTACAAATCAGTCATCAGGCCATTCACACTGTATGGAGCTTAATGCTGGGCAGCCACTAAGAGGCATGAAGCAGCGCTCAACACCATGGAAATATGGATGCTCAGGCGGATACTAGGACTAACAAGGTTGAAATGAGTCGTCGACACCGACATACAAAAGACACTCGCCATGGCCTCAATCCAGGACAACATGCAAGAGGCCTGACTGAGGTGGTATGGCCATGTAGTCAGAAGCCACAAGGCTTCTATGGTGAAGAAAACGATACGACTAGACCAGGCTGGCCAGCGACCAAGAGATCGACCAAAGAAACAGTGAATGATACCATCAGAGAAGATATGCGTGCCATTGAAATAAACTCGGAAGATCCACACTGGATCGAAAAAGTATGCATGCAAAATAACGGACCCTGCACCATGGTTGGAACATTGTTAGGAAGAAGTTAATAATGACCCAGAGCTATCAAGCTAAAAAATGACAGAGAAACATAAAAAAAAGACATTTAAAAAATGTACAGAACTCGCTCACTATTTTTCATATTGATTTGACGAACAGTCATGAATTTGAAGCTGAATATGTAATTTCTGTGCCAGCAAACAGGTGCGTTTCCCAAAAGCATCGTTAGCCAACTATGGCTGCAAGTTTCATCGTTACTAACATAGTTCAATGATTTGGTTTTTCACGAAACCATAGTTCCAACAAACATTCGCAAACAGCATCGCAAAGTTGTGTTGTAGGAATGTATGTTAATTGTTTTCACTGATATAAAAAGTTATCTGTATAGTACATACAGTATATGCAACATATCTGCAGTATTTTGAGCATAGTGTCTGAAAGGTGCCATGTAAGGGTAAAATTCAAACATTTACATATTTCAAAATATTACACTTTCATATATGTAAAACAAACATTTTCAGAATTAAATGTTCTCTGACTTCTGCTCCTGCAGGATGCATTCTACCTTGATGTGGGTTCAGTGGATCATCATCATCATTATCAGCTGCATCTTCATCATCATCAGCACCAGCATGACCCCTTCTTCCTCCTCAGGAAGTTGAAAAAATGTCTGTGTTTGCAATGTTGTGACTGGATTTTTTTTTAGGAGTTTTGGGGAAAGTCAGCGTGGTGATCATAAGCTGTAACAGCAAAGGTGTTATTGCTTTCACAGCCTTTCTGACCTAAGACTTGCTGAGCCACAGGCCATCACCAACCACCTCAATACAACTTCCCATAGCACAATAATGCAGTGTAGCGAAGAACTGCACTGCTGGACTTAAGGCGTAGTTTCTTCTTGTGGCACTCTGAAGGTGTGGTTTCACCACCTGCAACAATTCAAGGATCTTGGTCCTTGGAATCCAGAATTTTCTTATGATGTCATCATTAGATAGAGAGTCAAGTGGAGAGCAACTTGTCCTTATGTAGGCATTTATATACACTACCTGACCTCTGCATCACCTTCTGTGCTCAAGCTGTAGGATTCTTTATAAAGCCACCATTTTTGAGCATTTGATACACACATAGATACTGTATTTATTAGGCGTCATTAATACACCTGCTACTGATGCACCTAAGGAATGGATAGAAACACCTTGGTATAATCATCAAAAATAAACTAGCTAAATGTGAGTGTTTTATCAATGATTTGTGAAAATAGTAGGGCACAGCTTAATTAGATTAACAAATTATTTTATTCATCTTTTAATGTTTTTTTGGTTTTAAAATAGGCTGATTTAATGCCGTTTTATGTTTCATAGTATTCATGCTGTGGCTTGGAAAAAATGGGAAGACCTCTCTTTAGAATTGTCTGAGGGTTTAAATAAAGGATGTGTTCCCTTTCTGTCACTCACTCAACATTGTGTCGATGTAGTGACACTAGGGTTCTCACTTGAGACCCCCTTATCTTTGAGAAAAGGCCAATGGGAATAGGCAAAAATAATTTGCATGTCACTCCCCCGGGCATACGGGTATATAATGAGGGAAGCAAGATTTTTTCTTCGTAGCTGTGCGGTTGAGTAAAACCCACTGCTGTTCCACTTACCTCTAAAGAGCATACGCTGTTGGAAATACGGTGCATTTCAGCGGCTTTTCTCTTCTTCTGCACACCAGTGCAGACTACACCCCTGAGCGCTTCGACAGCCCTCTAAAAGAGTATATATTTCTCTAAAAAGTAAACACATTGACCTTGAACGTCTTTTTAAAGATGCATCTTTCTCAAGACGCCCTTTCGTATTTGTGTCATTCCTGGATGCATTCGTTAACTCTCCGATTCTGATGACCATGGGCGCTGCCGCTCGTGTCTGGGCAGAGATCACACAGAGGCAGCGTTTGTGGACGGCTCATGTTCTCACTGCGAGAACAAGACCATGGCAACGTTGTGGTTGCGCTCTCCTTCTTCTGGGGGAAAGCCACTCTAGCCACCCCCACATCGTGCTTTCTACCCACGTGTATAAGGCCGGCGTGGCTGGTGCCTTTCTTCCTGGAGGTGCATGATGAGCTGGGATCGACTGTCACTCCCCTCCAAGGCCTGTAGGTTGATGTCATCTCTGGTGACCAAGGCCTACAGCGCCGCAGGAAGTGGACGCCCCCTGTTTCACGGACCACCTCCCAGACCCAGAAGGCTCCCAAGCACTCCAGAAACTGGCAACCAAGGGAGAGAGACATCTGGTATCCAGACGGGCTGGGTAGAGAATCTTTTATTTCCTTTCCTTTGCTTGCCGCACCCCCAACGGGCTGCGGTACCCATAGTTTTGCAAAGGAAACAGTTTCCTCACTCTCAGGATCACTTCCGTTCTCGCGGCAATCAGAAACCGAGCACTTGCAGGTGGTCCCCCATGAACGCAGACCCTCCGCCTTCACATGCCCAACTGCATCACACTCGTGCAGGTGGTGACGAGTCTAGAGGTCATTGCTACAGAACCTCCCACTCAGTCACCTACCCGCCCCAGGCAGGGTAAACAGAGCAATGTAAGTGCTTCGAGCCTCTCCTCAGCACAACAACCTTGGGATGAAACAACGCTCCCGGATGTGACGTAAACTGTTACCCCCCGGCCACGAGGCCCCACCTCAGGGTACGTTACACGGGACCCCTTAGTGCCCCTCGTCCGGAACTTACGCCAGGTGGCTGGCCAGGACCATCCGACTCTGCTATGTGGTTCAGTTCACCAGGCGCCCACCCCGCTTCAGCGTTGTCCGTGTTACCTTGGTGCAGGGCGAAAACGGCTCCACCCTGCGTGCGGATATCGCAACCCTTCTGCGCAAGGATGTGATAGGGTCTGTCACTCCAGCCGAGATGGAGAAGGGTTTCTATGGCCATTACTCCATCATACCCAAGAAAGGCGGTGGGTTGCGGCCAATCTTGGACCTGTGAGTTCTGAACTGTGCCTTACACACACTCAGGTTCAAGAAACATATTCTCGGCTTTGGTTAGTTTGCGGCAGTTGACATGAAGGATCCATACTTTCACATCTCAATATTACCCCATCACAGACCCTTTCTACGGTTTGCTATCGATGGCCAAGCTTATTAGTATAAGGTCCTACCTTTCGGTCTGTCCCTGTCCACTCACATCTTCACGAAAGTCGCAGAGGCAGCTCTTGCCCCGTTAAGGGAAGTGGGAATTCACATACTCAACTACCTTGATGACTGGCTAATCTTAGCATATTCTCGACAGTTGCTCTGTGCACACAGGGACCTGTTGTTCACGCACCTCAGCCGTTTAGGGCTTCTGGTCAACTGGGAAAAGAGCAAGCTCTTCCCGGTTCAGAGCATCTCTTTTCTCGGCATCTCAGTCTCAATGAGCACGAGCAGTCGGTGCTGAAATGCCTGAGTTCATACAGACCAGGCACAGCGGTTCCACTGAAAAGGTCACGCCACTCGGGTTGATGCATATGAGGCTGCTTCAGCACTGACCTCAGACTCGAGACAGACCTCTGTTTTTCTACAGACAGGAATCCCCCTTCAGCAGTTACAGATGCGTCATAGTTACTACGGACGCCTCCCAGATGGGCTGGGGCGCCGTGTGCAATGGGAACTGGCTCCTGGATGGGGCCCCGGCTGGGTTGGCACATCAACTGTCTAGAGTTGCTGGCTGTAGTTCTTGCCATGCGCAGATTTCTGCCGTAGATCTGCGGCAAGCACATGTTGATTCGCTTAGACAACACAGCGACACTAGTGTATATGAATCACCAGGGTAGCATTCACTCTTGTGGCATATCGCAACTTGCCTGCCATCTCCTCCTTTGGAGTCAGCAGCGGCTGAGGTCACTGCACACCACTCATATCCCGGGCAACCTAAACACCACAGTGGATGCGCTGTCACGTCAGGTAACACTCAGCGGAGAGTGGAGACTCCAAACTCAGGTTGTCCAGCTGATTTGGGTTTGGTTCGGCAGAGCACAGGTAGATCTGTTTTCCTCCCGAGATTCCACCCACTGCCCACTCTGGTACTCTACGACAGAAGCCCCCCTCGGCACAGACGCGGGCACACAGCTGGCCCAGGGGGCTGCACAAATACGCATTTACCCAGTGAGCCTACTTGAACAAGTCCTGTGCAAGATCAGGGAGGTCGAGGAACAAGTCATTCTCGTGGCCCCCAACTGGCCCACTCGGACTTGGCTCTCGGATCTCACGCTCCTCTTGACAGCACCTTCCTGGCAAATTCCCCTGAGGAAAGTCCTTATTCAGGGACAGGGTACCATCTGGTATCTGCGCCCAGACCTCTGGAACCTTCACATCAGGCCCTTGGATAGGATGAGGAAGATCTAAACGGTCTACTACCAGCTGTCGTGGACACGATCACTCAAGCCAGAGCTCCCTCTACCAGGCAGCTTTATGCGCTAAAGTGGTGCTTATTTGCAAATCAGTGTTTTTCCCGATCTGAAGACCCACAAAGGTGCGCAGTCGGGTCAGTGCTCTAATTCCTGCAGGAGAGGCTGGAGGGCACTGTCCCCCTCCCCCTTGAATTTTGATGTAGCCGCCATTGTGTCTCACCACAATACAGAGGGCGGTAAGTCGTTAGGGAAGCACGACCTGATTATCATTCCTTAGAGGCGCCCAGAGGCTGAACCCTCCTAGGCAATGCCTGTTCCCTCATGGGATCTTTCCGTTGTCCTCTGAGGCCTTCGGGGAGCCCTGTTTGAACCGCTTGAATCAGTTGAACTAAAGGCCCTCTCCTTGAAGATGGCCCTCCTGATCACACTCACATCCATCAAGAGGGTTGGGGACCTACAAGCACTCTCTGTCAGCAACACTTGCCTGAGACCCTGACTACGTGACCAATGTTCCTACGTCCCCGTTCAGGAATCAGGTAGTGAACATGCAAGCGCTGCCCAGGGAGGAGGTAGACCCAGACTTAGCATTTCTGTGTCCGGTGCATGCTTTGCGCACCTATTTGGATCACAAGCAGAGCTTTAGACACTCTGTGTAGCTCTTTGTCTGCTTTGGTGGACAGTGGAAAGGGAACGCTGTCTCCAAACAGAGGCTTGCCTACTGGATCGTGGACACCAATGAGTTGGCCTACAAGACCCAGGACGTGCCCGCCCCCTTGCGGGTTCAAGCACACTCTACAAGGTCCCGCTGTTGGTGTACATGCACTTGGGCAGAGCTCCCTCTGCTTCCTGGTCGCTGTGTTTGTATAGCTCCTCCCTGTCGAGGCAGGACCTCACAATGCGCCATTTCCATGTGTGGTTGGTAAGCCCATGTGATGTATTTGCCACGTTAACCTCCCCTGTTGGAAAGGATGTGGTCGCCGCGTGGGTCTTTTCCCCCTGAAAGAATAGGATTGGAAAAGAACGCCTTCCCCGATATGTGCCTGGCGCCTGGCGCGGCCTGCTCCCAGGCTAGTTACGTCCCTTCCCTCCCTAAGGGATGTGGGGAACTATATGACGTCTCTTGGGTCGTTGGTTACATGCAGTCTGATGCACCTGCTATTTTCGCACGCAGCAACTTGCTTGCACCTGCATCAGCAGTCCACGTAACACGTTCAGTGTTGTGGCGTTTTTAGATAGGGACCCCTAGTGTCACTACATCAACACAATTTCGATTGAGTGACAGAAGGGGAACGTCTCAGTTACTGTCATATCCTCTGTTCCCTGACAGAGGATATGTGTCAAGAATAAAGTGGCATTCTTATTGGTTTTTGAAGAGTGTGTATGTTTTGTGCGCTCAAGTGAGGTAAGAGGGAAACCCCGCTATTGAACCACAATGTTGCGAGAGGTCACAATGAAAACAAACATACAAGAAACAGGGGCATGTGACAATAAAGCGAAACAATGGAGAAAAGAAAATAACCAAAATAATCCTTAGATGCCATATTCGTTATTAACAGCAGCGTCACAGGGAAATTAAGTTGATGTGGAGCTACTTACTGACCAAACTGTTTACTGTAGTAAAGAGGACTCCACTTACAAAGTGCATATAGAGGTAACCGAGGCTCTCAAAAGAGACCCCTAGTGTCACTACATCGACACAACGTCTTGTTCCTTCCATCAGGGAACGGAGGTTACGACAGTGACCGAGGCGTTTTATGTCATGTTTGGCTTATATTATCATGGCTATTATCTTTGTTAACATGCAGAAACACACCGCTTCACCAGAGCCCCATTTGACAGACCCAGTCTGTATCTATTACTCCATATATATTTAATTCTATACCTTCCACTGTGTTAAGAATAAAGTGGCATTCTTATTGGTTTTTGAAGAGTGTGTATATGTTTTGTGCGCTCAAGTGAGGTAAGAGGGAAACCCCGCTATTGAACCACAATGTTGCGAGAGGTCGCAATGAAAACAAACACACAAGAAACAGGGGCATGTGACAATAAAGTGAAACAATGGAGAAAAGAAAATAACAGAAATAATCCTTAGATGCCATATTCGTTATTAACAGCAGCGTCACAGGGAAATTAAGTTGATGTGGAGCTGCTTACTGACCAAACTGTTTACTGTAGTAAAGAGGACTCCACTTACAAAGTGCATATACAAATAAATGTCTATTTCATGTCTTAAGGAGTTTTTTTTACAACAAATTGCTTTCTGTCCATGTAAATGAACTGTTCAAATTGTATATCCATTAGATCTCTGAGTAAGTTATTTCTCCACCCCCTGAGTAACGTCATTAACGAAAGCGCCACAATGTTCAACCAACGTGGTTCGAATGATGGAAGTGTGACATAGTTACTAAGGTTTCAGTAAACAGTCGTGATTAGCTAGTTTCTGTAACCATGCATCGTACTATGGTGGTTCAGAAGTGAGTTATTTTGTTGTACAGGAAACGCATCCCAGAATAGCAAAAATACCACTTCTGTCAGCCAAGAACAGAACGCTGCTTTATTAGGTGTAGCTAATAAAGTGGTTGGTGAGTGTGTGTGTGTGTGTATATACAGTATATATATATGTATGTATGCACACACATACAGTATATTTGTTTGTTGTTAAATTGTAAACCTCACCAAAATGCCAAAGGTTGAACTTAATGCAAGCTTTATTTTGTGGAAAAGTCTTAAAAGATCCGAGTCTTAATATCAAAATGTATTTGCATCTCAAGAAAATGTATCTTGTTTTGAGGATGTGTATGTATATTTATTTATTTATTTTATTATTATTATTTATTTTTTTGCAGTACATTATAAATGACTGACCTTAAGTTTATGACTGACCTTTTAGTTTATTAAAATATATACCAAATATTGAGAACAGAACTGCAGACCGATTCAGTTGTGTTATTCGCAATGCTTTATTCCCTTAAGAGGATGGTTTATGCCAAAATGAATGTTCCTATAGTTACAGTGTCCTCTCTGGTTGGTAGATCTCAAACACTTGGGGTCATGAAAGTGATCCATGGTTCTGGTTTAGAAAATCATGCTTCTTAAACTCTTTAGACTATGTTTGGCGCACACTACATTGTTCTCACTGTTTATTAGCTGGAGTGATTTGAGAGATTAAAAAAAAAACTTAAAATAAGAATGATAATATTGCTATCATTATACAGCCTTTGTAGACTGAGTGAATATCCTATGAACTTCATGGCAATCATTTAAACACCTTTTGTAAGTGTTAGTAGTTTTTTATATATATATTTTATGATTTTATGAATGCATTCAGGGCATACTCGCTAATCGCTATTTCGCGTTATTACGCTTGGTATTTACAGGCAAATATGTGCCACTGGTAGCCAGTGTTTGTTTGGGTCAGGCCAGTTCTTGCCAAGTCCAACATAAAATCCCTCTGCCATATAATTATAAAGTTGCTGTAAGAAAACATATTCCCTTTATAACACTCTGTGATGGTGAATAATTTACCCAGTACTCCAGTCCTGATTCATGACTTTGAGTTAACCCTGCAGATATTACTCAAAATTCATTTTGTACTGTGCTACTAGAGATTCCTGTCTGCTTATTTCCATATTTCTCCTCTGGGCCAGCAAAAGGACCCACATTTACAGTTAAGAGCCTCCTACATATAAAATAGAGATGCAGAGTATCATGGAAATGGCATTCGTAATATCCAATGAAGGCATTTCTGTCTGGTTTAGAACGTGGCCCAACCAAATATCAGTTGACAAATTATATTACGTTTCTTTGTGTTGTGAAAATTGGATCATCTTGGCCTTATTTTTGTGCTTCTGCAAACCCAACTCTCATTGTTCTTTGAATACACTGTCATCTTGATAAACGTGGTGATTCCTTTCAATGCGTAGATCCGGGGAAGCAAATTTGGAGCAATCAGTGTTCAGAAAGCAAAATAAACTACATAGAGTGAATCATAACTTAAAAAGACATCCATTCCAGTATTCAGCTCATGCACCAACCGACAAGAAAATGTCGACCATACGAGCTGATTTGTAGCTGGTTTGGGAATATAGCAATTGACTCGTATGACATCCTACAAATCAACCACCAGGGCAAACACGAGCTGATGCTAAGAAAAAGCTTTATCTTCTAAACTACTGTATGTCTGTACGGTTGACATTCTTTCTGTTGAAATATGCACAAGACATCAGGAAGTCAAGCAAGCCTTCGAGAAAAGACATTGTCCAGTTAGACGCCTTCAAATAACGAGGTGGGCCTACATTGAGTGAATGCCTCAAAAACAGAAAACATTTCACCATCTAAAAAAATAAAAAAATTAAGTTGCTTTGAGAGTGCAATAAATAAGAAACAAAAAGGGAATGTAGTCACATAGTACTCTTTAATTTGTAATTTTGCTTAACTGGATGCATTATACTTCAAAGACGCTTCCCAAGAGACAATTACATTGATTGCTCAAATATTGATTGCAGACTTTGGTATCTTGGCAAATCTAAGCAGAGTTTGAGACATTGTGAAATTCTTTGTGAGATTTTTAGGGTGTTTTTCTCACGAGAAAGGCTGAAGAATTGAGGAAAATACTCTGTTTGCTCTCCATGTTAACCTAATTGCTATCAAGAAGAAACAATTGAGAGATTATTGAGATCTCTGATTTTTTGTTCTTCTCTCGTACGGGTTAGATTGGATTAGATTGCAATTTCCAATGGCCAGATTGGTTTATGCCAGTTTGGTGCTGGTGGAACAACATAGCCATAATAACATAGCCAACATAGTTCAAGAGCAAAACTGGTTGACCAGTATGTTTTTCTGGTAATGGTAGAAGTCTTACTGGTTGAGCTTGTCAAATACTGTAGCTTTACTGGAAAAGCTTTCAAAACACAACATAGCAGGTTGTAAAAACACAACTGTGAAGAGTTGTAAAAAAATTTATCATTAAAGACTGTACTTTAAGCACTATAACTCACCAAGAGCTCAACTCACTGATTGTGTTTAGCATCTTGAAAAGCCTCCTTTAAATGGCTTGTGCAGGTGCTCTCATTCACTCGGGTCACAAGAGAATGTCTATAAGTCTCATGGTAAGTGCTTCCGTTAAAATTTCAATGAGCTATAAAACCTATGTAAATTAATTTCCTTAATCATACTTATGATACTTGGGCCACGTACATTGTGCTGCTTTTAGTGGCACAAGTGCTCCCATAACAACTTCCATATTCACAGGCAATAAGACCTTTGCAAATCTCTCATCCCAATTTTATTTCAGACATTAAGTTTGCTACCTCATTTTTAAAAAGTAGGCAGTACTTTTTAAAAATTAATCTAAAAATATCAGTAACACTTTTCAATAAAATTCTAAATGTTGACACTAGTTAATGCATTATCATCAACTCACAATGAAAACAATATCTATTATTCATTTTAGTTCATAACTCATGTTAATGTACTGTATGCAGTACAAATTTTTATATTTTAAAAACATATTTGTAGAAATGCTAAACAAATGCAGAAATTAACAATAAACAATACTTTTACAGTAAACATTTACAACCTTATTGTTAAGTGTTACCAGACATGTCTAAACATTCTTGAAAAAAATTAATTTAAAATTATAAGATATTAAGAATGTTTTCTTGCTCCATTGTTAATTTTTTTTCTTTTAATTATAAACCTCATACAAATTGTATTTATGCTTAAGACTAGAATAATAATAACATAAAGCAATAAAATAAGCATTTTATTAAACAACGGGATTAAAAAATAAACTTCATGATATATTCTCGGAATTGTCTTCATTTCTTATGCAATTTTTCCTTGAAATTAGGATAAACATGGTTTGTGATGACTGCAATTTGTTTTGTTTGAAATATTATTTCCATGTTTGATTTTAAAGACATTTTTGTTTATCTATTGTATACAAAAATAAAAAAATAAAAAAATGACCCTGTACTGATTTGCACATTGAACTGCAATGTAAATTCTCAGTCCTAAAGCAAAACCAGTAAAAAAAAAAATTCTGTAGCCACAATTAATTCTATTTTACAAAACAGTGTCTGATGTAAACAGTAAGGAACAATGACCATAAAGAAACAACACAACAAGATACAGTTAAAACCTTCTCACATCACAAAACATCATTATTTTATACAGAAGCATCATTTATTTATTTTATGGAAGATGTCCTTTTATTTATGTATTTTATGCTGTAGACCCCTCATTCTTGTTCCGTCAATGCGTTTTTCATTCCTTTTAAATTTTCCAGCTTTTGATTACAGTCCTGACCATTTTCATTCATCCTAGTGACTGTAATACTGTAACTCATTGCTGTGAATTAGCTGTGTTGGCAACCGTGATAATTCACTACCACTTCAAATCCTTTCATTTACTAGAAACTCCCGCAGAGAGACCAGCAAAAGTGATTCTTTTCAAGCCTTTACTTCTGTATGTAATTTCCACTACCAGTTACATTTTTGGTTTTCATTCGGCTATTTGTCATTTAGCAAAATTTGTCCCCAAAGCATATTAGACACTGCTAAGAGGGACATCTATTTTCAGATAGTTTTCTACTTCACTATCACCCATATCCATTTTTAAAAAGGTTATGCTCAGAATGTGAGAGAGTGCAAATACTGTTGTTTAGTCTAGAGCAAATTCTGTACACATTATTCATACAGTATATTCAACATTTAGCTTTAATCAAAAGGTGCCCTGTTCCAGAGCTTCAACAGAGACTGACATTTAATAGCTCTCCAAGAAAACAAGTTCCTTAATTCTCACCCGGCTTTAATAGAAAGTGCATTACAAGTCTGGAAACAAAGTCAGTGCTAAAGAGAAAGAGGAAGAGATGTAGAGACTTCTGGTAGCCACAAGACAAATGGCAGAAGTAAAGTAAAATAAGTGTTTGACGGCTTACGCTATGTTGCATCGTTCTCCAAACAATCCTCTGGGAAATGCAAGCACAAAAACAGAGAAAAGAAAAAGGATTTCATTGAAAGCGTAGATGAGCAAGAGAGAGATAGAAAGCATACGATGATAAATATGCATTAGATAGGAAAGCAATATGTACGATTACATTTGATGAATGGTATTGTTGTGATATACCATCCTATTCAAAGTGCATCCCTTTTCAGACAAATTCTTCTAACTCAACATTTATTTTACCATCATGCATCTCCTTTATGCAATTTGAGGGTTAACTTTAGACACATTCAATGATGGAATGAAAAGGTAATTTGCCAAAAATGGATGGAAAGTCATCTGAAATGAATTCTATAAATTAGCTGGAGGCTAAAATAAGATTACGCACAAATGCAATTTTGCACTAATTTTAAGTGAGTGTAATATTTTCATTTATTCTTGTTAAGCATAGAAGTAAAGAGTCAGCACACTCAATTCCAGTGAAGTATCTTAAGTAATTTTAGAAACAAATTCGTTGTAAGTTGAAAAACCAACAACTTTTTATTATAATAAATTATTACAAACTGTATAATAATAATAATAATAATAATGAACATAATAATAATTTAGAATCAACATGAACTATTTAATTAAAATTAATGAGGTCTATGCACATTTAAAACATAAATGTAAAGAAAATAATTTGTTTACCATAACTTAAACTTTTTAATTGTTTTACCTTATCTACAAAATGCAATTTAATGACCTAATTTTAACCATCTCACTTTGAATATTTTTTTTCTAATATATTTATATATATTATTTTGCATTTCCTTTGTTGCACATTCTAAACCTTTAGTAAAATGTTTTTATTTATTTATTTTGTGTTTTTATTGCAATCAGCATCCTGTGCCTCCACCAAAAGCTTTTCACAGTATTCTCCTGGGTCTGAACTCTAAATGCGATAATCGCCCACTCGAGCCTTCCTAAACTGCACCACCCTCCCTGCTACACACTCACCAGTCTATCCAGGCTGGTGCCAGCTGCCGTGGTGGGCCTCTCTTCTGGGCTGAATGGTCTGAATCGACTGTTGAACATATCCGAGATCCCACGGACAGACCGGCCAATTCTAGCTGGCTTGGGATGACCGCATACTTGGAATACCTAGAATTACCAAGTGGGAAAGCATCTGTTTTAGTGGTTCGGATACAAAAACAGAAGCAATTTAAAAAAGGTGAAAATGAGGAATGAAGCTGAGGGTGATTTGGAAGGAGCTTTAGATATTTTGCATTGGGTTGTTCATTTATTCAGTGTGTATAGTTTGAGCCACATTTTTCAAACACTATATACTAATTTGATAGGTTCTTTAAAGGGATAGTCCACTCAAAGAGAACCATTTAATAATTTAAATCACATTCATGTTTTTCCAAACCCCTATGGCTTTTTTCTTCCAGGGGAACAAATGTTTTCCAGTATATGGAAAAAAGATGCAATGAAAGTAAAAGTTGACTGAAGCTGATATTTGCCTGAAATGCCTCTTTCGAATGGAATGGGCCATAGTGACTTTTCAATATGATTTCTGCATATGCAGAGTAAATGAGAGGCAACCACTCTTAAAACTGTTTTCAGTCTAATGTACAGGTGAAACTCGAAAAATTAGAATATCGTGCAAAAGTTCATTAATTTCAGTAAATCAACTTAAAAGGTGAAACTAATATATTATATAGACTCATTACAAGCAAAGTAAGATATTTCAAGCCTTTATTTGATATAATTTTGATGATTATGGCTTACAGCTTATGAAAACCCCAAATTCAGAATCTCAGAAAATTAGAATATTGTGAAAAGGTTCAGTATTGTAGGCTCAAAGTGTCACACTCTAATCAGCTAAACACCTGCAAAGGGTTCCTGAGCCTTTAAATGGTCTCTCAGTCTGGTTCAGTTGAATTCACAATCATGGGGAAGACTGCTGACCTGACAGTTGTGCAGAAAACCATAATTGACACCCTCCACAAGGAGGGAAAGCCTCAAAAGGTAATTGCAAAAGACGTTGGATGTTCTCAAAGTGCTGTATCAAAGCACATTAATAGAAAGTTAAATGGAAGGGAAAAGTGTGGAAGAAAAAGGTGCACAAGAAGCAGGGATGACCGTAGCCTGGAGAGGATTGTCAGGAAAAGGCCATTCAAATGTGTGGGGGAGCTTCACAAGGAGTGGACTGAGGCTGGAGTTACTGCATCAAGAGCCACCACACACAGACGGGTCCTGGACATGGGCTTCAAATGTCAAACGTCTTACCTGGGCTAAAGAAAAAAGAACTGGTCTGTTGCTCAGTGGTCCAAAGTCCTCTTTTCTGATGAGAGCAAATTTTGCATCTCATTTGGAAACCAAGGTCCCAGAGTCTGGAGGAAGAATGGAGAGGCACACAATCCAAGATGCTTGAAGTCCAGTGTGAAGTTTCCACAGTCTGTGTTGGTTTGGGGAGCCATGTCATCGGCTGGTGTTGGTCCACTGTGCTTTATTAAGTCCAGAGTCAACGCAGCCGTCTACCGGACATTTTAGAGCACTTCATGCTTCCTTCAGCAGACAAGCTTTATGGAGATGCTGACTTCATTTTCCAGCAGGACTTGGCACCTGCCCACACTGCCAAAAGTACCAAAACCTGGTTCAATGACCATGGTATTACTGTGCTTGATTGGCCAGCAAACTCGCTTGACCTGAACCCCATAGAGAATCTATGGGGCATTGCCAAGAGAAAGATAAGAGACATGAGACCAAACAATGCAGAAGAGCTGAAGGCCGCTATTGAAGCATCTTGGTCTTCCATAACACCTCAGCAGTGCCACAGGCTGATAGCATCCATGCCACGCCGCATTGAGGCAGTAATTAATGCAAAAGGGGCCCAAACCAAGTACTGAGTACATATGCATGATTATACTTTTCAGAGGGCCGACATTTCTGTATTTAAAATCTTTTTTTTTATTGATTTCATGTAATATTCTAATTTTCTAAGATTCTGAATTTGGGGTTTTCATAAGCTGTAAGCCATAATCATCAAAATTATATCAAATAAAGGCTTGAAATATCTTACTTTGCTTGTAATGAGTCTATATAATATATTAGTTTCACCTTTTAAGTTGAATTACTGAAATTAATGAACTTATGCATGACATTCTAATTTTTCGAGTTTCACCTGTATCTTAGAGAAATAATGTATGCTTTAAGTTCACATGCTGACGTCTTTTAGATGCAATAAATACGGGGCAAGCTGACATTGATGGAACATTTGAATGTCATGCCTGGCTCTCATGGCAGAAGGATGTCCTTGAGCTGATGTTGCACTATCTGTCACCATGATTCCCGTTCAAAGTCTCTGGGGGACATTTACAAACTGCTTTGCAAAAGTTTTTAATGTAAATGCGGACCACAGCATTATAACACACTCTAAATTCCTCTCTCCTTCCTCTCTTATTTTACTCATTCCCTTTGTTCCTTCCTTTCTTTTATCAAGGAAGTGCCAGCAGGTGCACATCATCACATCATTAGCTGGGTAACTCCTAGCCAATCGCACGTAAGCCAATGCTTTCACATTGCTGTTTCGGTGTGCTAACACTGCAATCATCTCAACTTCTGCCAACATCAAACCCATGGGGAATAAACAACCAGCAAACCCGGATCTTCACCCATATCTCATTCACTCAGGAGATCTCTCTCAATCGCATTGCACGACCCGGCGCGGAAGGAGCGTGCATCCCGCGAATCCTGCAAAATCATCAGCCCAGGCAGCAGCCGGCTTCTATCAGAAATAAGCTAAGTCATGTTCATATCCATCAAATGCATTCAGGTCTAGTCATGGGTCTAGACCTTCCGTTGCCATGCTACCTGTTCATCACAAAGTTGCAACGCTGCCTGTTCATCATAACGCATTCGCATCAACATCAAAAGCCAGTATTTCATGTCAACAGCGCATTCACTCTCATAGTATGGCAGGCAATCGTGTAATCTCATGAGGGCAACTCGGTGAAGGTTCATTCACTTATCATTCACAGTCTGCATGCCCGAGCGTTCCCCATCGGGGAATTAAGATAATTATTCATGTATATCATAATGTACAGTCAACGCTTATCATATGGGATCTCATTAGTCAGTAAGATTCCCCCATTTTGCGGCCGCCTTCGCCCAAATCACGTAACGGGTGCGTTCCAATCCAATTCATCATCCCCATGCCCTATTAACTAGGAAGACCGAGCCCATGATGTGAGCATTCCAAGGGAGCATGACATCACAGTTTCACCTGGTGATGTGCGCCCCACCTTCCTGAGCACAAACCATGCAAATTACATACCCAACTTAAATGGCTGTATCTACTGGCTCCCCTGGAGTATGGACACATTTGTAGTATCTTTCGAAAGAATACACTTTGGGCTTCACTTCTCAAGTTTCAGAATTAATATATGTTGTTATTTTAAAGCAAAAAACTACAATCTAAAAAAAAAAAAAAAAAAGTTTTGGACTTTGAGATGGGCTCATTCTGTTTAGAAGACTTCATATATAAGATAATACAGTTTTACAATGGGAATGCAGCTCAGATTGCATAGTCTGTTGAAGAAAGACGATGAAGAGTAATTCTTCCAGGCGAGATCTCATGTAAACATAGAGAACATATCAAGATTTATAATTGTGTACAAAAGTGCTACTGGACGTTATAGAATGAACTCTGTCATGGACAATTGACCCAAGCAGGCTGAACTGGATTCATCTGGCGATCGCGATTTCATAATAAGGTATGATGTCCCGTTTTTGATATTGCATGTTGTCATTCGCACTTCCGGCACAAATAAACAAATAGCTGTTTCTGGAGGACTGCTATCATGCAACAGAGATCGGATATCAACGTCGAACACTTAGACCTTCGAAAAGACGTATAATCTGTTAACATTAATCGCATATCCATGCATGCATATATCAGAATGCAAATATATTAAACTTAAGCAGAGTGACGTCACTCCCGAGTGCAAACAAATGCGTATCAACGGGTTAAAATAGCCCTCACCAAGCCTTGTGAAAGAATTTACTTCGTTCGGTACAACATTCGATGAGGTTCCCAGAGCGCCTCCAAGGGCGCATTTACACGATCCATAAAACGCAGCATTTTCTTACTTCAGACGTACTTCCATGTTCTCATCGCTAGCACCACAGTTGTGGCGCGCCTCTGACCCCTAGCAGTAGGCTCAGCACCGCTTCCCCTTTTCATCAGATTATCTACCACCAGCATAAGGCATTTCGCTATGATCAGGTCATACAGCGAGTAATTCCCATCTCATGGCATACTTCCATTTTATTATCATTCAGGCATCATCAAAGAGCAGAAATTCATTGGCATGTCTTCACAAATCATTCACTCATCGTGGTCAGACCACTACAGCAACAACTAATCAGAACCAATATGATCGACAGCGTAAATGCCGGAATTCAGCCATACACGTTTAGGCGTGCATGTATCTGGTCTCCGGAATATGTCAGAGACAATGGTAACTTGGCACATCAGCCGTCGAATCAGCTATCAAACACATTCGGAAGGAGATTTGCAAATATTCACAAAAGATAAAGTGCGATACTGCATCTTCAGGTCGTAAAGGTGGGACATGAACAGCCAGAACTGATCCATGCTCGAGAATCACATTCTTGAAGATCCCGATTCATATCGACACACATTTACAAAGCAGTCTCATGCAAGATGATTTGCACAAACATGCACACATTTTCGTATGTTTTGGGGCACACCTCGTTCAAAAACTAAACCTTCCACTGCATCTTCAGGGCTCTATGCCGGGAGTACATAAGACTCTCATGTTCCTTTTACAGCCAACAACTAAACTCTCAACTAAATTTGATCGAGGAATAAGAGGGAGGAGAGAGAGAGAGAGCGAGCGAGAGAGAAGAGAAAAACAAAACAAAAAAAAACAACCCACAACGAGCCACGTCTCTAGAATTCTAGACATGACACACATTCTCTAACCATGCAAGCTTCCCCCCTAAAGAAATATAACAGGGTCAGGTCTATTTTCACATTGTTCCCTGGTCAGTTTGGGTCTCCTAACGCAATCTCCAGCCCCATCAGGCCTCCTCAATTTTGCCATGCTTATCATTCCTCAAGGCCACTCCGCTGTTTTTCCGCCTCCTCACACTAGCTCATTCCATAGACAGCCTCTCCTACCCACCAATCGATGAGTGCTGGCGAGAATCTCCGGATGACATGCCCCTATTTCTCGGACATGGCTCCCTCCATAGGATTCAGGGGTTGCCTTCTAGGACCATGGTTCACCAGGGAATGGCCAGAATTATACTTTCTTCAATATAGCTTCCTACGCTCCAGACGCTCTCTTCGTAAGTAATCCCATTGCTAGATATTTCATAATTAAATGTGTTTAACAAATGTTCTCGATCTACAATCCCAGTCTCGATGCGGCTCAGCGGAGGGAAGAAAGAAATGACACCGTGACCCAAGCTTCAAATCCTTCCTCGCCATTCGTACAGCACTTCATCATATGGTCCAGCAAACAACCTTCCCCTCTACCCTCCAATGAAATGGTTCTTTACCCTATATGGGGTAAAATATATGTTTGAGTTCAGAAATAGGAAATACATTCCTAGAACCACTGCAGCCTCATTCCGCGATGACACAGCAAGCTACATCTACAAAAGAAGTTTAAAATAGGCCTTTCTTATTCCACACCCATCATCACGGCCAGCATCATATGGGTTCCCTCCAGAAACTCAAATGCATCGTAGTCATGCGACAATTCCGCAGTCGTTTCTACAATCAATAAAGTCTGGCCCTCCTCGAACCATCATGTCCCCTATGAGAAGGCTGACATGGCAGAGCATTTACGGTAACTTCATCATCCCAGCCAGACACATTCCCAGGTTTTTCAACATAGTCTCTGACCCCCTCCCTCGCTTCGCAGGAGTTCCACAGACCAGCTCGACGAGCACCCTTCGAGGTATACTGGAATCTACAATGAAGACACTCGGCCGCTGCTCTCCCCAATCATACCCAAAATGGTCAACTTGACCCAAATCATCAAACAAGCTCAAATCCCCATCAGCCATAAGTCCTCATGCATATCTGGTGGTGGTTGGCGGCTCTTCCCCAGCTCATCCTTACCTACACAATGATTCAATTCAAGCAAGCTCACCGTTCGCAAGGACAGCACGTAACTATGCTCCCCCCCTCCCCTCGCCGGGCTCCCATAATCTCAAGCACAGTTCCTTCGCATAGGTATTGCTCAAACCAGCCGCCCTTGCCGGAAGCTCACACCATAACAAGATGGCTTTCAACAAGGTATGGCACAACAACATCACCATTATCGTATGGCGTTATGTATGCTGTTCACTCTGGCAAAGATAACCATCAAACAACTTTCCCTCGTCGGAGGGTTTTCATATCAATGTTGTTTTCTTTCAACGAAGGGATTCCACGCAACGTCGCCATAACTGTATGGCTTTACGCATGTTGCTCACCTTTCGGCAAGGATACCTCAAACAACTTTTCCCTCGTTGGAGGTTTTTCATATCAATGTTGTTTTCTTTCAATGAAGGGACTGCACGCAACGTCGCCATTATCGTATGGCTCTACACACGTTGTCCCCTTCAGCAAAGATACCTCAAACAACTTTCCCTCGCCGGAGGGTTTTCATATCAAATGTCTTCAACGAAGAGACTGCACGCAACATTGACATTATCGTATGGCTCTACACATGTTGTCCCCCTCGACAAAGATGCCTCAAACAACTTTTCCCTCGCTGGAGCGTTTTCATATCAAATGTTGTTTATCTTTCAACAAAGACACTGCACAGCAATGCCGGCCTAAAGCAAAGATTCTGCTCAACCAGGGGCTATTGACGGAGTGCCCAAATCACACTCGAGGACAAAAAGGAAATGCACAGGGATGAAATCAAACTCAAACTCAAAAACAAAAAATACTGCTTTCCCATCGCAAAGGCTTCACACAACCACGCCAGAGGTATTGCAAATTTCACGTCAAATTATGATGCTCGCATCTCTTAATTCCTCCTCCAGAATGAACGCCCAACACAAGACCTGGTTCGTACCAAACTGGATCATCTCTTTTGGGGGTAGGCTATTCACCCCTGCCTCCTATCTCCGGCAGGACATGACGGTTCCGGGTACAACTACCTCGGACTGGGTACGGCCAAAGAGAGAGACATCACCTCCCTTTTTACATCTATTAAATAAATGGCACCTCAAACTTCACTCAAGCCTGCGTGTCTTCCCGATAGAAATGGAAGTGGAGCGTAGTTCTAGCGGGAAGACCAGCAGGTTCACATCATCACATCATAAGCTGGGTAACTCCTAGCCAATTGCACGTAAGCCAATGCTTTATAAGTCCGTTCACAATCTATCACATTGCTGTTTCGGTGTGCTAACACTGCAACCTCCACCTCCCCACCACCACCAGTTGAGCCCTGTCCCGCAGGGGGATAGGCTCCTTGCCCCTGCCTCCTATCTCCGGCAGGACATGACGGTTCCAGGTACAACTACCTCGGACTGCCGGACGGGGCCTACGCCAAAGAGAGAGACATCACCTCCCTTTTACATCTATTAAATAAATGGCATCTCAAACTTCACTCAAGCCTGCGTGTCTTCCTGATAGAAATAATTTTTTACTTCCTTTTGCTCTTTGTTCCTTCATTCCATATTTTTTCCTTCCATCCTTTTTTCGTTTAATTTATTCCTCCCTTATTTATTTTTGTTTATTTTTTCATTTATTTTTTCCTTTCCTTCTTTCCTCCATTATTCGTTTCTTTCTTTCTTTCTTTCTTTCTTTCTTTCTTTCTTTCTTTCTTTCTTTCTCTGCCAGCCAGCCTGCCTTTCGTTCTTTCTTTTAGTTTCTTTTCTTTTTGTTCCTTGATTTTTCTCCTTTCCACCCATCCTTCCATCCATCTATCCATTCTTAATTTATCCAAGACACATTTATTTATTTAATATTTAATTTTTTACCGGCCTCTCTGTTGAACACAAACAGATATATACAGCAAATATTCTTGAATTTGACAGTTCCTTTGGTAATATTTGGGTACCTGCTGTCTTTTATGATACATTATAACAAAATTTTGTAAATATACTTTCTTTTTTTATATTACCCATTTTAACATACTTTTTATTTCATAACCAAACATTATAAAAATATTATATCCATATAAACATGTTTATTTTTTTTATTTTTTTTTTCATCCTAAGTCTAACTTTAAATGCTATATTGAAGCAATATTAAATCAGGAAATATTCTTTCATGTTTGGGTGAATGAATATACTCCAAATATTTACATACAATGAAAAGCATTGTCAAAGTCTTGATTGGGAAATTCTTTGGACCGTATTATTTGTAACAATGTGATGTTTCTATGAA
Source organism: Xyrauchen texanus (assembly GCF_025860055.1). Lineage (NCBI taxonomy): Eukaryota > Metazoa > Chordata > Actinopteri > Cypriniformes > Catostomidae > Xyrauchen > Xyrauchen texanus. The sequence goes on along the minus strand of NC_068286.1, from coordinate 27,245,270 downwards.
ACAAAATATTTTAAATTGGTCAAGAATCTGATTGTCATTTTGTGTGTCAAAATATATATATAAAGAAAAACCTGCCTGGATAGAAAGAGAAAGAAAAAAAGCAGACAAATAAGATTTTTTTTTCATTGCATTGCAAGTAAATAAAGAAATAAATTAATAAATACAATTTTCACTTAATAAAATATATTTATGAATCATGCAAGCATTTATTGTACTACCTTTAATTTAAGCTTATTTCTTCAAGAAAAACTTTCATAACTGTTATGCTTGAGTAACGAGGCAGACGAGGAAATGCGGATCCAAACGCAGCTTGAACTTTATTGAGCGAACCAAAACAGGAAAACACAAAGGAACAACCCACGATGGGGAAATAAACATAAAATAGTAAACTACACACGACGTGAGCAAAACAGGGGACTCGAGGAGGAAACACACACCGGGTTAACACCAAACAACGATAGACAAGGACTGAACCAAAAACCAGGGTATAAATACATGAACATAGGAAAAAGGGACCAATGAACAAACAGAACTCAAACAAGATAACAAGGTGATTAACAGAAGTAAAAGGCAAACTAATGAGGACAGGTGAAAACAATGAACAGAGGAAACACAAACGCTAACAAAGAGACTATGGAGTTACATAAGGGACTAAAGTGAAAACTAAGAAATGCAAAAGTGACAACAATGGTAAACAAAAGGGCAACAGTGAAACAAGACAGGGTATTCATAACAGAGCCCCTCTCAAAGGATCGGCTTCCAGACGCATCCTAGAAGACAAAGACAAAAGACAAAAACCCACAGAGAACAAAATGATGGCACCGGGGCAGACAGGCAGACCAGGGGGGCACAAGAACAAGGAGGCAGTCCAAGGGGCACAGAGGGCAGGCAGGAAGTCCGGGGGCCACGAGGGGAAATGAGACAGTCCACGGGGGCACAAAGGGAGATGAGACAGTCCACGGGGGCACAAGGGACAATTAGGCAGTCCATGGGGGCACAAAGGGACAGGTTTAGGAGGCCGAGGTGGTATGGACCGGGCAGGGACAGGTTTCGATGGTCTGGGAGCTGGCCACCGGGCAAGGGTAGGTGCAGGAGGCCTGGGAGCTGGCCACAGGGCAAGGACAGGTTTGGGGGACCTGGGAGGAGGCCACTGGACAGGGACTGGGTCAGGAGGCCTGGGGGGAGGCCTCAGGATGGGAACAGGGTCAGGAGGCCTGGGTGGAGGCCACCGGACAGGGACTGGGTCAGGGGGCCTGGGAAGAGGCCACGGGACTGGGACTGGGTCAGGAGGTCTGGGAAGAGGCCACAGGACAGAGGCTGGCAGAGCCGTGTGAGGCGGAGCCAAGGAGGACTTTGGAGGCGGAGCCGTAGAAGACTTGGGAGGCGGCGCCAAAGGAGGCTTAGGCAGGGCCGTGGCAGACTCAGGCGGTAAGGCCTTGGTCAGGTCAGGAGGCGGAACAGTGTTGGGCGGAGCCAAGGGAGGCGATGGTGTAGAAGGCTCAGAAGGCGGAGCCACTGGAGGTGGAGCCGAAGGTGGCGAGGGCGAAGATGGCTCTGAAGACGGAGCCAATGGAGGCTTCAGAGGCGGAATTGAAGGAGGTTCAGGAGGCGGAGCCGAAGGAGGCGAGGGCGATGAAGGCTCTGAAGGCGGGGCTCAGGGAGGCTCAGGAGGTGGAGCTGAAAGAGGCTCAGGAGGCGGAGCCGAGGTAGGCGGCACCGTGGGAGGCTTTAGGAGCGGAGACCAGGAAGACTCTGGAGGCTCTGGGGGCAGAGGCGTAGGAGGCTCTGAGGGTGAAGCCGTCGAAGGCTTGAGTGGCTCGAGAGGCGGGGCCGGAGGAAGCTCGGGAGGTGGAGTCATAGGAGGCTCGGGAGGCTCTGAGGGCGGAGCCGTCGAAGGCTTGAGTGGCTCGATCGGCGGAGCCGTAGGAGGCTCGGGAGGCTCGGCGGGCTGTGCCGTCGAAGGCTTGAGTGGATCGAGAGGCGGAGCCATAGGTGGCTCTGGAGGCGGAGCCGCAGGAGGCCCCGGGGGCGGAGCTGCAGGAGGCTTGAGAGGCGGAGCTGCAGGAGGCTCGAGAGGCTCTGGGGGCAGAGCCGTCAAAGGCTTGAGTGGATCAGGAGACGGAGCCGTAGGAGGCCCTGGGGGCGGGGCCGTAGGAGACTCAAGTGGCTCTGGGGACGGAGCCCTGGAAGGCTCGAGAGGCGGAGCCCTGGGTGGCTCGAGAGGCCTGGAAGGCGGAGCCCTGGAAGGCTCGAGAGGTTCGAGAGGCGGAGCCCTGGAAGGCTCGAGAGGTTCGAGAGACTTGAGAGGCGGAGCCCTGGCAGGCTCGAGAGGCTTGAGGGGCGGAGCCCTGGCAGGCTCGAGAGGCCTGAGGGGCGGAGCCCTGGCAGGCTCAAGAGGCGGAGCCCTGGCAGACTCGAGAGGCTTGAGAGGCGGAGCTCTGGGAAGCTCAGAGGGCGGAGCTCTGGAAAGCTTGGGAGGCTTGAGAGACGGAGCCCTGGAAGACTCGAGGGGCTTGAGGGGCGGAGCCTTGGTAGGATCGGAGGGCGGAGCTCTGGAAAGCTTGGGAGGCTTGAGAGGCGGAGCCCTGGAAGGCTCGAGAGACTTGAGAGGCGGAGCCCTGGAAGGCTCGAGAGACTTGAGGGGCGGAGCCCTGGTAGGCTCGAGGGGCTTGGGAGGCGGAGCCCTAGAAGGCTCGAGAGGCTTGGGAGGTGGAGCTCTGGGAAGCTCGGAGGGCGGAGCTCTGGAAAGCTCGGGAAACTCGGATGGCGGAGCTCTGGAAAGCTCGGGAAACTCGGATGGCGGAGCTCTGGAAAGCTCGGGAAACTCGGATGGCGGAGCTCTGGAAAGCTCGGGAAACTAGGATGGCGGAGCTCTGGAAAGCTCGGGAGGAGGAGCCCTGGAAGACTCGAGAGACTTGAGAGACTTGGGAGGCGGAGCCCTGGTAGGCTCGAGAGGGGGAGCCCTGGAAGGCTCGGGAGGTGCTGACTCTAGGATGGGCACGACCACTGGCGCTGGCTCTTGGACGGCCACGGTTACTGGCACTTGCTCTTTGACGGTCATGGCTACTGGCACTGGCTCTTGGATGGTCACGGCTACTGGCACTGGCTCTTGGACGGTCACGGCTACTGGCACTGGCTCTTGGACGGTCACGGCTACTGGCACTGGCTCTTGGACGGTCACGGCTACTGGCACTGGCTCAGGGACGGTCGAGGCCACAGGCGCTGGCTCAGGGACGGTCGAGGCCACAGGCGCTGGCTCAGGGACGGTCGAGGCTACAGGCGCTGGCTCAGGGACAGTCGAGGCTACAGGCGCTGGCTCAGGGATGGTCGAGGCTACAGGCGCTGGCTCAGGGACGGTCGAGGCTACAGGCGCTGGCTCAGGGACGGTCGAGGCTACAGACGCTGGCTCAGACGTTTGAGGCTACAGGCGCTGGCTCACTGACGTCCGAGGCTACAAGCACTGGCTCACTGATGTTTGAGGCTATTGGCACTGGCTCACTGACGTCTGAGGCTACGGGCTCTGGCTGGGTTACCGTGGTAAGCGCCGGCTTGGGTTCGCTGGGCGCTGAGGGCAGAGCCAAGGGGGGTTCAGAGCATGGGGCTGTGGCAGGCGGAGGCTGGAGTGCAGAGACCTCTCCCTTTCTCCTCTTCCTCCGGGCTGATGCGACTGGCGAAGCTGGGATGTTGTTCCTGGTCAGCGTGGCTTCAGGTTCGCTGACCGTGGCTGGCAAGGGCTCAGGCTCGCTGACCGTGGTTGACGAGGGCTCAGGCTTGCTGACGGTAGAGGCCGTAGGCGCTGGTTCGCTCACTGTGACATGCGTGGCCGCTGGCTCGCTCACTGTGACATGCGTGGCCGCTGGCTCGCTCACCGGGGCAGGCGTGGGCTCTGGCTCGCAGACCGGGGCAGGCGTGGGCTCTGGCTCGCAGACCGGGGCAGGCGTGGGCTCTGGCTCGCAGACCGGGGCAGGCGTGGGCAGGCGTGGGCCGGGAGGCGGAAGCCTGTCTTCTCCTCCTCCTCTGGGCAGACGAAGAGGGCCGCGCTGGCTCGATGACAGGCGTGAAAGGACGAACCACGGGCGAATGGAGGGTCAATACTGTGGGAGGCGCTACGGGGTTCTCCTCGATGATGTCCACTGTTAGAGGAGAACCGCAGGCCTGTAGGGTCTCCTCTACTGAACGCGTGAGCGCCCAGTCGGCGTTGGCGGTGGCAACCGCTCCTTCAGCCCGTCACTCAGGTTGCCTCGGAAGAAGACCACAAGGGAGGAATTAGGGAAGTCTGAAATGTTCGCCAGGACAAGAAAGTCGTGGATGTGGTCTTCTATCGGTCGGTCCCCTTGCTTCAGGCAGAGCAGTTCGTAGTTCGCTCTTTGGACTGCTGGATCCATGGGTGGTCTATCGTTCTGTTATGCTTGAGTAACGAGGCAGACGAGGAAATGCGGATCCAAACGCAGCTTGAACTTTATTGAGCGAACCAAAACAGGAAAACACAAAGGAACAACCCACGATGGGGAAATAAACATAAAATAGTAAACTACACACGACGTGAGCAAAACAGGGGACTCGAGGAGGAAACACACACCGGGTTAACACCAAACAACGATAGACAAGGACTGAACCAAAAACCAGGGTATAAATACATGAACATAGGAAAAAGGGACCAATGAACAAACAGAACTCAAACAAGATAACAAGGTGATTAACAGAAGTAAAAGGCAAACTAATGAGGACAGGTGAAAACAATGAACAGAGGAAACACAAACGCTAACAAAGAGACTATGGAGTTACATAAGGGACTAAAGTGAAAACTAAGAAATGCAAAAGTGACAACAATGGTAAACAAAAGGGCAACAGTGAAACAAGACAGGGTATTCATAACAATAACGCGCCTAAGTTATGGAACACACTACCCTCATCTATTAGGGATGCTGCTTCTGTGGATTGTTTTAAAGGGGTCATATAATGCCATTTTTGTACAAGTTAATATGAATCTTTAGGGTCTAAATGAAAACTTTGTAATATAATTTTATTAAAAATTCTCATTAGTATTTTAAGAAAACACTAATTTTACCTGCTCAAAAACAGCTCTATTTTCAGCACGCCGTTTCAGAGCATATGACTTTAAATGATAATGAGCTTTGGTCACCCCGCCCCTCCGTTCTGGAGTTATTCTCCGTATAAGTGTTTTTTTGACATTACTTCTTAATCAGTAACATACAAGTAAACCAGGTGTAACTTAGTGTTACCATGTTAACTGTAACACCTGCGTACACAGTTTTTAATAACACAATAACCATAACGCGTTGTTCATTATAAACGTGGGATTATGAATTATATTGAGAACGTCGTAACGTTATGGAAAACATGCCGTAATGTACCCTGAGTGTAAACATTAGCCATATTCATTGTGAAGCGTGCAAGCGATTTTCAAAGATTAATATAAAGGTTAATAAAACGTTACACTTACTTCTTCTGGAGGTGCAGAGGGAATATAAATAGCTGGTACCGAATCTTTTTTCAGCAGCAGCTTCTTAGCAAAACCAGCTTTATACTGATCCTCGTTTATAAAGCAGTCTGGTGAAAAATGATTCGCGCAAACATGAACGCATTGACGTTGCTCGTGGGGAATATTCACATCGTAAACAAAACTCAGCCACTGCATCTTCAGCGGTTCAGATTTAGGAACATCAAAATGACTGCTGTGTTCGTTATTACACCGAAGAACAGAACACCACAATCGCTTAGGCGCCATTCTGCTCCAGTGTATCAACAATGATGACGGACTATGATTGACAGCTCGCTCACGAGCGAGGGCAGGTCTGTGTTGAAACACTGCTGTCAATCAACAATCCTGGGAGGGGCGTCCGACCGTGTGACGTCACATGGTCGAACGGCTCGATTTGAGGCAGGGGAAAATATATAAGGAGATTAAAACAAAAACACTGGATGGATTTTTATCATAATAGGATGGTTGTGTACAGGCACAGCCAACACACATTTCAGTACAATCAACTTGAAAAAGTGCATGTACCATTATATGACCCCTTTAAGAAACCTCTTAAAACACATCGGTTTAGTCAAGTTTTCAATTTATAATCATATTATTTATTTATTATTATTTTTTAATGTATTTTTTTCTTTTATATTTATGTATCTATATATATTTTTATTCACATGTTTGATTATTTTGTTATGTACATGCTGTAGCGCTTTGAGTCTGAGAAAGGCACATTACAAATAAAATGTATTATTATTATTATTATAACCTCATGTTGTGTCGTTGTAGTGACACTAAGGGTCACACTTGGGAGCCCCAAACACCTCTGATCTTTGAGAAAAGGCCAATGGGAACTGGCAAGTGGAATTTGCATGCCACTCCCCTTCACATACGGGTATAAAAGGAGCTTGTTCGCAATGACTCATTCAGGTTTTGTGCTGAGGAGCAGAGACAGGGTTCCGGCCATTTCAGTAGGTAGTTCACTATTGCGTGCCTCGTAGCCAGCGCACCCGGCCAGTTCTGAACTGACTGTGCTAATGTGGCATGCATCATAGAGACTCTATTTCTAATTCCATCCCAAGAAAACAGATGCTCTGAACCCGGGAGAGCTTGCTCTTTTCCCAGTTGACCCGAAGCCCCATCCGGCTGAGGTGCCTGAGCAGTGCGGTGTCCAGCGATCATGATAACGACAGTCATGAACACCGGATGTGTGACCCAGGGAGTATGGAAACCACTCTTTTTCTTTTTCGGGCATGCAGCAAAATCAAAGGAAAAGGCAACAAAAGATTCCACCGGGGGATGGAGTGGTCTGTTCACCACCTCCAGGCCTGTAGTGGGTCTCCACGTCCCTGGGTCACCCGTCTCAGGGGCGCTTCGAAGGCTTCCTCTGGTTCTTTCCCACGGGTGGCTCCACCCCGGGGGCAGGCCATCAGCTCCGCGTTAGCCTGCGACTGAGTGACGGCACCCGAAGTTGGGAGCCCAGTCGAGTCCTCGTGTCAGACTGAACCAGCCCATTCTCCGATGCATCACGAGCCCTGAATGAGTCTACAAACTCGCCCTGAGACGAGTAGTCTCATCCCAGAACTCTACCGGGGCGAACAAGCGTGCTGTGGAATGAGAGGTCCGTGGGGGGGTTACCTGGTGGAGCGGCTCCCATTGGGGTCCCCAAATCACCCCCAGTGCTAACAGAGGCGGCCTCATAACCGTAGGTAGAAGGGCTGAGGTGGGAGCCGCTGGGTTGTCTTTCCCTCTGACGAAGGAAAGCCGTGACTGCAAAGTTGCCATAGTAATGCATCTTGCAGTGAGGACATAACCCATCCAGAACTCTGTCTCCGTGTGGGCAGCGCCTAAGCACTTGAGACAGTGACCATGGCCGTCAGAAGTGGAGAGATAACGACCGTAACCAGGAATTAAACATAGACGGAGGCATCTTTAAAAAGACGCTCTCTGTCAGTGCCACTCTTTTAGTTGGAAAATATACTCTTTTAATGGAAGAATATACACCTTTAGGCTGTTGAAGCAACACCGGCTAAAACCCAGTAGCTTTCTTAAGAGGTGAATGGATGTGTGTTTGCGAGCCAGCACCTTTATACCCGTATGTCCAGGGGAGTGGCATGGAAATTCCACTCGCTAATTCCTATTGGCATTTTCTCAAAGATAGGAGGTGTTTGGGGCTCTCAAGGGCGACCCCTAGTGTCACAACATCAACACAACTTTGAGATAGTGACAGATAGGGAACTCATAGTAGAATGTAATGAGACCATTAAGGATAATTCTGCCTAATTGTTTGTGTGTGTTTGCTGACATACCTTGGAAGAAACTTGCATACTGTTGTCCTGCAGGGTCATGATGGCTTCAGAGATTTTCACATCGATTGGCTCCATGACAGCTTCAAAATTAAAGGGCCCTTCAAGTCTATCAGCAACCAGCAGCATGGCATCTGTCACAGCATGAGAGAAGAACCAATCAAACACTCACTCACATGATCTTATCAACAAAAAACACACAACACAGGTAGTGATGCTAAAACTGATTTGAAAAGAAAGACCTCTATCATTTGTCTCTATCTAGAGAGAAAAAAACCACTTTGCATGAGTAAATTTTGCTGTTTGTGTAGTCAAACATTTCATGAATTTAATTTAGCTATTTCAGTAGTATAAAGTCTACAAAAAACAACAATGACAAAAATATGCATAAAAGGACCAGGAACGTGTGATAATTCAGTAAATAGAATACATTTTGATTTCATGTTGTCTATAAATGACCCCTGTTGTGCAAACAAACAAATTAAAATTATGTGAATTAAAAAACTAAATGATCAAAATCTTGAGATCTAAAGAAACAGCGCCCATCTGCATCTCAAAATTGCATTCTGAGATGATATTCTTCTCACCAATTCAATTCAAAAATATTCTTCACACTCACACAGAGCAGTTATCCAGTTACCGTAGATTTTGTTAGTTCGAATCTCAGGAGATCAGCAGTTACAGAAATACTCAAACCAGCACGTCTGGCACCAACAGACGGGCTGGTTTGAGTATTTCTGTAACTCTGATCTCCTGATCGGTGTATATATTACTTTAGTAAAAGAGCACGCAAAACTATTTCAGAAAAAAATCCTACTTAGTCATCTAAGGAAAGGCTAGCTCTTCGACTGAAAGAAATAACTTTTATATATTTATTAGCTTATCTTGATTATATTCTGCCTTCAGTGTCCTGCTGATGACAATTAAGGTATTCGTCCACATTGCTCCTTAATACGTCTTAAGACAAAATAGTTGTAGGCAAAGAATACTGATAAAATACAAAAGCATAAGCCTAAATATATCACCAAACATTAATGAATTATAAATCTAACAGATTCTCACACTTTTAGACAGGAAACCTGAATCAGGTTGTACCTGTCCTTTTCTGCATATTGCTGCCCCCTTCGGCATGTGCCATTTTGTGGGCTGTTCTGCCTAATAGACTCTCAATATTTAGCAGTCATTGTAATCTAATACAATCCAATGCATCAGCAACACAATGGAATACAATTCATTGAAATGATGAGCAGTGCACTGTAACTAATCCAATCAGCAACACATTTGAATGAAATTAGCTTTTAAATCTTACCAATGAAGTTCACTCACAATGCAGGTCTGCGATCAAGAGCCGTAACTTCCACGGCTCATGTCAACAGCTTGACATACATATGATCAAAGCTTTTGATTGGTCTTCGTTGAGCTTTTGTTGCACATGCACATGATGTTCTCAAGACTTCCGTTGATAAACATTGAGGATGAAGAGCTAGCCCCACGCATAGTAAATGAGAACGATTAAATTGCTTTTATGCAACACACCTTAATAATAATATAATTTTTCAAAAGAATATCTACTTTTTTCTTGTATAAGTTTAAGTTGCGGAAAATATATTATTTCTTAAAGTAGATGTATGATGATGCCTTGCAATTTGCACAACAATGCCATCTCTGGTGCGGCTTAGCCCCACTTGCCCCCTAATGTAAAGACGCCTCTGTTCCAAACTCTTCTTTGCAATGAACTAAGCCAACTAGTTCACAAATCTGACTGAATGCTCCAGTCACAGCAGTTACCGTTCTGTTACTCACTTGACGCTGTGTGTTCGTGTGTTTATTTCATTTTCCCATCGTGGACCTTTAATGCCGTCTCCAAGCAGAGGTTAGCCCACTGGGTCATTGATGCCATCTCACTGGCCCCCTTGCGGGTCCAAGCACACTCAACCAGAAAGTGACATCCTTGTGGGCACTGGCCAATGGCACCTCCCTAGCAGACATCTGCAGAGCAGCAGGCTTGGCAACACCCAACATCTTCGCCAGATTTTACAATCTCAGGGTTGAGTCGGTCTCGTCCCGTATTTTGTCAGATCCAAACCGGTAGAACTCGGTAACGCAGCACAACCGACCAGGTGTTCCACATTCACACAGCGCCCTTCACCAAGTTGATCCAGTGCGCCTTCTCTCCCAGCTTTGCCACTAAGCTTCGCTTCCTGGATGTTCTCCTCCCTAGCCTTATGGCCTGCAAATTCAGCAGAGCAATGAACCACAGGTGCTCTATACTGAGGTAGGGATCCACGGGAACCTCAGTGTGGCAGGGCGGAGGGCGGGCCGGGTCGTGATTCTACACACCCGGTCCCTTATCAGACTATCTCTCTCTCCCACACAATCCTCTGCAGTCGGCCTTTATCCCTCTCGGAGGCTTGATTAGCCTGTTAAGGGACCGGCCCCGCCCTCCGCCCTGCCACGCTCAAGTCTGTATATGACATCTCTTTTGGGGGCATTGGGGAGGGCTACGTGCAGCTGACATAGTTGCCTCTTGCACGCAGCAGCCTGCTTGCACCTGTTTCCTCAGTTCACGTAACACGGACTAGTGCGTGGTGCTTTTGAATGGGACAACCTGTGTCACCTAATTCGACACAACGTCGAGTGAGTGACAAAAGAAGAACATCATGGTTACCCTGAGGGAGGGAACGAGACGTTGTATCCCTCCTGCCACAGCACTAGACCTACCAATGTAAACGGCAGTGCCTTATTCTCAGCTCCTCAGTGCAAATCCTGACTGACAGATGCACGCCCGCTTCCCTTTATACCCATATACTGCCAATTTCACAAGGCCTTTTCTCAAGTTCAGAGGTACACAAGGCTCCCAAGAAAGACCCCTTGTGTCAATCAGGGAATGGAGGTTACAGAAGTAACCATGACGTTCTCGAGTCAACATTACTGTCACATTCACTGTTGTCTTTTGGTTTTGTACTGTCATTTTGAAGTTTAGTTTAGTTCCTGTTTTGGTTTTTGTAGTTTCTTTTATTCTGTCATGTTCACTGTTATCTTTTGTTTTGTGCTGTCATTTTGAAGTTTAGTTTAGTTCCTGTTTCCTGTTTGGTCTTTGTAGTCCTCTGTAGTTTCTTTTTATGATTGGTGTTCCCCTGATTGCTTCTCCTTCCCTGATTGTTCCCCCCAGGTGTCCCTCATTCCCTTGTTTGTTCCTCTTGTATTTAAACCCTGGTTCTTTGTTCAGTCCTGGTCGATCGTTGTTTGAAGTATTTTGTAAGTTGTATGTCATGTTCCATGTTTCCAATGTTTTATGCCTGCTCTTGTTCCCTTGTTTGATCGTTCGTGGATGTTTCGTGTTCGTGTGTTTATTTCATTTTCCCATCGTGGACCTTTAATTTGTTCCAGTGTTTTGTGTTCCTCTTATTATTTAATAAAACCGCATTTGGATCTGCACCTCTCATCTGTCTTGTCCTGCTTCCACACCATTCGTAACAGAACGATCGACCCAGAAATGGATCCAGCGGTCCAGTGGGCCAGCTACCAGCTGCTTTGTTTGAAGCAAGGGGACCGACCGGTAGAACACCACGTCCGGGACTTCCTTGAGCTGGCAAACATCTCCGACTTCCCAGACTCGGCCTTGGTGGTCTTCTTCTGGGGTAACCTGAACCCCTCGCTGAAGGAGCGGTTGCCACCGGCGACGCGCGGTTGGACACTGCAGGAGATCATGGAAGAGACTTTGCTGGTCAGCAGCTCGCCACTCACTGTGGGCGTGGCAGAGGAGGACCCTACCTCAACTCTCGCAGTAGTAACCTTCCACACGCCCATGGCTCTTCCCATCACGCCTGCCCCACCTGTCAGCGAGCAGACCCCCACACCAGTCGTTGCCTATGAGCCTGCACGGTCCACTTCGTCTGCCCGGAGGAGGAAGAGAAGACGGGCTTCCACCTCCCGGTCCACACCTGCCCCGGTCTGCGAGCCAGAGCCCACGCCTGCCCCGGTCTGCGAGCCAGAGCCCACGCCTGCCCCGGTCTGCGAGCCTGAGCCCACGCCTGCCCCGGTCTGCGAGCCAGAGCCCACGCCTGCCCCGGTCTGCGAGCCTGAGCCCCCGTCAGCCACGGTCAGCGAGACTGAAGCCACGCCGACCAGGAACAGCATTCCACCGTCGCCAGTCGCATCAGCCCGGAGGAAGAGGAGAAGGGGAAAGGCCTCTGCTTTCCAGCCTCCGCAGCCCCGTGCCCTGAACCCCCCGTGGCTCTGCCCTCAGCGCCCAGCGAACCCAAGCCAGCGCATACCACGGTCAACCAGCCAGTGCCTGTCGCCTCAGAGGTCAGTGAGCTAGTGCCTGTCGCCTCGACCGTCCCTGAGCCAGCGCCTGTAGCCTCGACCGTCCCTGAGCCAGCGCCTGTAGCCTCGACCGTCCCTGAGCCAGCGCCTGTAGCCTCGACCATCCAAGAGCCAGCGCCAGTAGCCGTGACCGTCCAAGAGCAAGCGCCAGTGGTCGTGCCCGTCCTAGAGCCAGCACCCCTCGAGCCTTCCTGAGCTCCTCCTCTCGAGCCTCCTAGGGCTCCTCCTCTCAAGCCTTCCAGGGCTCCGCCTCTCAAGCCTCTTGAGCCTTCCAGGGTTCCACCTCTCAAGTCCCTCGAGTCTTCCAGGGCTCCTCCTCCCGAGCCTCCCTGGGCTCCGCCTCCCAAGTCTCTCGAGTCTTCCAGGGCTCCTCCTCCCGAGCCTCCCAGGGCTCCACCTCTCAAGTCTCGCGAGCCTCCCAGGGCTCCCCCTCTCAAGTCTCTCGAGCCTCCCAGGGCTCCGCCTCCCAAGTCTCTTGAGTCTTCCAGGACTCCTCCTCCCGAGCCTCCCAGGGCTCCACCTCCCAAGTCTGTCGAGCCTTCCAGGGCTCCACCTCTCGAGCCTCCTAGGGCTCCGCTCCTCAAGTCACTCGAGCCTTCCAGGGCTCCGCCTCTCAAGCCTCTCGAGCCTTCCAGGGCTCCGCCTCTCAAGCTTCTCGAGCCTTCCAGGGCTCCGCCTCTCGAGCCTCTCGAGCCTTCCAGGGCTCCGCCTCTCGAGCCTCTCGAGCCTTCCAGGGCTCTGCCTCTCAAGTCTCTCGAGCCTCCCAGGGCTCAGCCTCTCAAGTCTCTCGAGCCTTCCTGGGCTCCACCTCTCCAGTTTCTCGAGTCTTCCAGGGCTCCTCCTCCCAAACCTCCTACGGCTCTTCACCCAGAGATTCCAGAGCCTCCTACGGCTCTGCCTCCCGAGCCTCCTACGGCTCTGTTCCCAGAGACTCCAGAGCCTTCTAGGGCTCCGCCTCTGAAACCTCCTACGGCTCCATCTCCCTCGGCTCCGTCTCCTGAGCCTTCCACGACTCCGGCCCCTGAGCCTCCAGAGCTTTCCATGGTTCCGCCTCCCTCGGCTCCGCCTCCTGAGCCTCCCGAGCCTTCCTTGATCCTGCCTGCCTCTGCTCCGCCCCCAGGGTCTCCTGCGGCCTTGCCTGCGCCTCCTTCGGCGCCGCCACCCAAGTCTCTGCCTCAGAAGTCCTCCTTGGTCCGCCACTCCCCTAGTGGCCACTCTTCCTCCCAGGCCCCCTGAACCGGCCCTTGCTCTACGGCCATCTCCCAGACCACCTAAACCTGTCCCTGCCCGGTCGACGCCTCCCAGACCACCTAAACCTGTCCCTGCCTGGTCGATACCTCCCTGGCCTCCTAAGCCTATCCCTACCCTGTGGATGCCCCCCAGGCCACCTGACCCGGTTCCCTTCACACACCCCCAGAGACTGCTTGCCTGCCCTCTCGACCTCCCTGGTCTGCCAGTCTGCCCTCTCAGCCTCCCTGGTCAGCCTGTCTGCCCTTTGTGCCCCCGTGGACTGCCTAATTGCTCCTTGTGCACCCGTGGACTGCCTAATTGCCCCTTTTGCCCCCATGGACTGCCTAATTGTCCCTTGTGCCTCCTTGGTCTGTCTCTGTGTCCCTTGTGCCCCCTTTTGTCTGTCTGTTTTCCCCCTTTTCTAGCTCCTCTCTCCTTGAAAATGTGTTTATTATTTCTATTTTCTTGTTTCTTAGGACCGTCTGGAATCCGGTCCTTTTGAGGGGGGATTCTGTCACGTTCACTGTTGTCTTTTGGTTTTGTACTGTCATTTTGAAGTTTAGTTTAGTTCCTGTTTTGGTTTTTGTAGTTTATTTTATTCTCTCATGTTCACTGTGATCTTTTGTTTGGTGCTGTCATTTTGAAGTTTAGTTTAGTTCCTGTTTCCTGTTTGGTCTTTGAAGTCCTCTGTAGTATCTTTTTATGATTGGTGTTCCCCTGATTGCTTCTCCTTCCCTGATTGTTCCCCCCAGGTGTCCCTCATTCCCTTGTTTGTTCCTCTTGTATTTAAACCCTGGTTCTTTGTTCAGTCCTGGTCGATCGTTGTTTGATATATTTTGTAAGTTGTATGTTATGTTCCATGTTTCCAATGTTTTATGCTTGCTCTTGTTCCCTTGTTTGATCGTTCGTGGATGTTTCGTGTTCGTGTGTTTATTTCATTTTCCCATCGTGGACCTTTAATTTGTTCCAGTGTTAGTGTTCTTTTCACCCGTGTGTTAGTTTGTGTTTGAGTTACTTTTCCCATGGTGGACCGTTTATTTTTGTTCCAGTGTTTTGTGTTCCTCTTATTATTTAATAAAACCGCGTTTGGATCCGCACCTCTCGTCTGTCTTCTCCTTCGTCCACACCATTCGTAACAATTACACTGAGCTGAGAATCGCTTCTTTCTGAGATATACTGAGAACCGATGAGCTGCTGATGTTGAGCATGTATGTGATTAAGGGGTTAAATTTATGTTTCTGGTGTATTTTGCTGTACTGCAGAAAGTATAAAAAATAAAACATACTGGAAATATGTTTATGACTTGATTGTATTACAAATGTAATTTCAACAGTACACTGATCCGGGCACAGCACAGCAGCTCTCGAGTCAACAGTACATTTAGTTGCTCGCACTAGTTCTCGAGTCAACAGTACACTGATCCTGGGATAGCAGCTCTCGAGTCAATAGTACATTGAGTTGCTCACAGCAGTTTGCGAGACACCAGTACAATGAACTGGGAATCGCCTCTTTCGGACATAATACTGAGAAATGCTGACCAGTGAGCTGCTGTGGATAAACGTCTAAATCGAGAAATGAATTTTACCATGCAGATGCATGCAGATTTTAGCTTAAGTAGTTATGAGCTGGATCATGGTTTCTGTAAAAAAGATGATTAAGACTAGTTTAATCACTTTATATGATTAAGACATGTATAGAACATCTGCGTTTGTATATCAGAGTCAGTATTTGCTGCTTTATGTGCAACACTTTAATGTAGGACGTATTGTAAGATCACTGAATGAAACACTGATGACACTAAACACCCTTATTATTATACCTTTTTAAATAAAATGTAATAATCAGCACGATACTCTTACATATGGCTTTATTGAATGTGTTTGTGCTTGTATTCTATGAAGCTGGTTTATTAACATTATGTACAGGCTCGTCATTACTCAATGGCGTAAATGAACTGGTGAATCTGTTTTTTTAACAGGTTCATTGAAATGGACTGTCCGAAAGAACTGGAGGACTTCACATCACTACAACATATTATTTTTCCTGACATCATATACGAGGAGCAGCTCAAAGGGGGAATTCACAAAGAATCAGTTGCGCTGCTGTAAGTGTTGTTTATATGCGCACACTGTCTATATTGCTTAAGCACCTGAACTCAATTTGCACTGCACAATTCTTGAGCGTAAAGGCCAGTTTTAAGAGTGTACTGTTAATCGTGCTACCTGGTCTAATAGAAACACAATACATGCCTAAATTATTGCAAAATTATTTTTGTGTGGCTTCTTGTGTGTATCATAGTAGTTTTGTGGAGAAATTAACACTAGAGGCGTTACAACAATAATGACTTTATTCACTTTAAATCATGAGTAAAATGGCATAGTAACAGTTCATAAACACTTACTTTTCACCTTGTTCTCACACAATCTTGTGACATCTAAACACTTTTACTATAGCACATGACTCATTATAATATTTGCATTACATTACCAGTTACATCTACAAGCTTGTTTGAGCACGATCAAATTCAAAGAGCGTTGCAAAGGTCCGGAGCCAAAAGTGTCATAGATGCACTACAAAATGACATTGCATTTTTCATCTCACATTTGCTTTTTCTGACAATATTGGTCAGGTTTAGGTTTAACATTTAGGGTTGTGTGGTCAGTTTTGTTGATTTTAAACTCAATATAGCATTAACCTATAAAACATAATCTGTTAGGGAGAAAATTTAACTCACTTTTAGCACCACACAGTGGACATTTCACCTTGAAACTGCCCCAATACATGTAAGGAGCCACATAATATTATTTAACAAAAAACAAAAAACAAATGTGGCCAAAATGTAGACTTTTTGGACAATAGTTCAAGCACAAGTGATAAAACAGACCCTCCGATTTCAATCCCCTTTTATGATGTCTCCATTTTGCACAAAATACTAACAAACTGTGTCAAACCTTGAAGCCATAATGGCAGACGCAGCATCAGCCGATTTTGCCGGGGCTTTAGCCCCGAATGTTTTTGAAATCATAAGTTGCCTTATTTCATTGTGCTTTGGCTTTGCACATACTGCATACAGCCTGTAAAAATAGACATAGGTCTTAAAAATAATCTAGCCTATAGAATAAGTTTCTTTGCTGTCAGTAGCCTATGGGCTACTCTGTTTCTTCCTCTCTGTTGAATATGCAGGAGGTAGGGGAGGAGCTGACATCATCTGACGTTACTTATTGGCAAGTTAACAGCAGTTAGCAGGAAAGACAGCAAAAATTAAGCAAATGAGGCTATGGGGATTTTTCCGAAAGAAGTCAGTGGGTAGCCAGGAACACGAGTTTAATCACACTGCACTTGTAATGAGAGCCAGCAGGTAGATAGCTGTGCAGTGTGTAAACCTCACTCTCATGACCTCAAGAGGTGCACTAGCGACTGACGCCAAAGGCTGTAGCCTTTAGCCTCCTTTGTAGGCGCATACACCTCTCAGGCCGGTGTTGTCGGTTCTAGTCCCGTTCGGAGTGTACTTTTCATGTTTATCAGGTGTTGTTTTCTCTAAGGATAACCAATAAGCATTAACATAAAATGCATGTGTGACTTGTTTTGTTATATTAGTTTGTAGTAAATATACACTTTGATTTTAATAAATGGTTTTGTAGAGGGTAGCAAAGATGAGCTACAGACTGAGGGGCCAGCAGCAGCTGTGCCAGAATCAGGCATGGAAACTGGTAACAATTAATCAGTCACTTTACTTTAGAGAAAGTTAAAAGTGAAACATTGTTTATCCCAATGATCCTAATGAAAGGATTTTGACAGATGAACATGAAGAATTATATACAGTTCGATGTCATGGTGTGTCACTGAACTTAGAATAAAGTAATTCATGTACAGGTCCTTCTCAAAAAATTAGCATATTGTGATAAAGTTCATTATTTTCCATAATGTAATGATAAAAATTAAACTTTCATATATTTTAGATTCATTGCACACCAACTGAAATATTTCAGGTCTTTTATTGTTTTAATACTGATGATTTTGGCATACAGCTCATGAAAACCCAAAATTCCTATCTCAAAAAATTAGCATATTTCATCTGACCAATAAAAGAAGTGTTTTTAATACAAAAAAAGTCAACCTTCAAATAATTATGTTCAGTTATGCACTCAATACTTGGTCGGGAATCCTTTTGCAGAAATGACTGCTTCAATGCGGCGTGGCATGGAGGCAATCAGCCTGTGGCACTGCTGAGGTGTTATGGATGCCCAGGATGCTTCGATAGCGGCCTTAAGCTCTTCCAGAGTGTTGGGTCTTGCGTCTCTCAACTGTCTCTTCACAACATCCCACAGATTCTCTATGGGGTTCAGGTCAGCAGAGTTGGCAGGCCAATTGAGCACAGTAATACCATGGTCAATAAACCATTTACCAGTGGTTTTGGCACTGTGAGCAGGTGCCAGGTCGTGCTGAAAAATGAAATCTTCATCTCCATAAAGCTTTTCAGCAGATGGAAGCATGAAGTGCTCCAAAATCTCCAGATAGCTAGCTGCATTGACCCTGCCCTTGATAAAACACAGTGGACCAACACCAGCAGCTGACATGGCACCCCAGACCATCACTGACTGTGGGTACTTGACACTGGACTTCAGGCATTTTGGCATTTCCTTCTCCCCAGTCTTCCTCCAGACTCTGGCACCTTGATTTCTGAATGACATGCAAAATTTGCTTTCATCCGAAAAAAGTACTTTGGACCACTGAGCAACAGTCCAGTGCTGCTTCTCTGTAGCCCAGGTCAGGCGCTTCTGCCGCTGTTTCTGGTGCCTGTGCACAGTGGCTCTGGATGTTTCTACTCCAGACTCAGTCCACTGCTTCCACAGGTCCCCAATGTCTGGAATCGGTCCTTCTCCACAATCTTCCTCAGGGTCCGGTCACCTCTTCTCGTTGTGCAGTGTTTTTTGCCACACTTTTTCCTTCCCACAGACTTCCCACTGAGGTGCCTTGATACAGCACTCTGGGAACAGCCTATTTGTTCAGAAATTTCTTTCTGTGACTTACCCTCTTGCTTGAGGGTGTCAATGATGGCCTTCTGGACAGCAGTCAGGTCGGCAGTCTTACCCATGATTGCGGTTTTGAGTAATGAAACAGGCTGGGAGATTTTAAAAGCCTCAGGAATCTTTTGCAGGTGTTTAGAGTTAATTAGTTGATTCAGATGATTAGGTTAATAGCTCGTTTAGAGACCCTTTTCATGATATGCTAATTTTCTGAGATAGGAATTTTGGGTTTTCATGAGCTGTATGCCAAAATCATCAGTATTAAAACAATAAAAGACCTGAAATATTTCAGTTGGTGTGCAATGAATCTAAAATATATGAAAGTTTAATTTTTAACATTACATTATGGAAAATAATGAACTTTATCACAATATGCTAATTTTTTGAGAAGGACCTGTATTGCTTTAACTTAGGAACTTATACATTATTTTGACTATTTATGTCAAATTTTTTTTTTCATTATTTGTAAAAAAAAAACATTTATATCTCACTTTACTCACTATAATATAACTCTTTTGTGATGACTTTATGGTAATGTACATGAAAATTCAAGAATCATGATAGATCTTAGGGCAATCCCACTGATCTGCTCTTCCCCAATACATTTTCTTCAATGGTATTAGTCTACAATTTGAAATATGTAGCACTTGATGAATTAGTTGTTTGAAGCTGATTTGCAATAAGTTATGTGCTGTATCTGTCCTTTTGCATCACAGATGAATCGGGGAGGAGAGAGAATGAGTTAGTCGAGGATAGTACTAGAGTGGAAGATTTAGGAACTGTAGAAAAAGGCCCAGCCAGAGCAAAACTCAAAGAATACCCACTCACCAGCTTTGGACTACAGAGAAGTGGTTGCTAGTATGAAAATAAAATTGTCTGGGCTAAGCCCCGGATGTCCTTCAATGCTGGAAACGCCTCTGCATAATGGCTGTACCTTCATACCAATATGATAATATTACATATACCAGAGTGTAATGATGAAATAAAATCAAACCTAGGCTGAGATATTCCTTTTCAAAATGAATGATCATATATTAATATGTGCCATATATAGAAGCTCATGCGGAGTTGATAATTAAGGAACCAGTTTGTTTGCATGGCACTGAGGACAGATATCACATTGCAAAGTTAGCTTAATTACTTGGAAAATTTTGACCAAATTGTAGTTACTTATTTTATTCATTATTGCATTAAATTACACTTCCTGCATAAAAAAGTCTCTGGTTTTCATTATCACACTTTTTATCTAGGACTAAAGGGTGACTTCTGTCATGGTCAGATGAGTTGATAAGAAGAGGCAGTCTTGTGAGGACAAAGGCAGGGAAACATTTTAGCGGTCCTTCCTCTCATAGACCAAATTACTCTTGAGCGGACCAAGGCACAAATCGATGTAGAAGACAGATGATTTGCCAATGTTGTAGTTGTGTCATTAAACCTCTGTGTTATTAATTTGAGCTCGCATGGAACCTATTACAGTAAACTTGATGATGGCATTGATCTGTGTGAGCTTTAGATAAAAGAATGGAGAGAAAAGGTATTTGATCTTTTCATTAGGTTCTACCCCTCCGTTCAACTCATAAATGCCCCTGGAAATAGTGCAAGATGGATATCGTTATATTTCTGGAAAAAAAGAGGGCGAGAAGTGGGTGATTTAAGGCTTTATTGTCAGTTTAGGGTGTTGAAGAGGTGTATTGTGGGTAGCTCAAGTTGAATGAGTGACTGTCGTGAATGGGAACCCAATGGAATGACACTGTAGTGACAAAAACAATTAAAACTTGGAAGGTGTTATTGGTGTAGGTCAGTTCATTGTAAGTTACTCACTGGAGAAAATGCATTGACCTGCGATTTCCAAATGATAACTTGGCAAAAATGTGAGATGAAAACAAGGGGAACTTTATTCTGTAATGTGATGTACTGTATAACAGTTTCAAAGATCTATAATTAAATGTGAATGTAAAAATGGATGTAAACCAAGAGTCAGCATGATGAATAGACTGCTACAAATTCTCTCAAATATAAATGGTTGTTTTTCACATATGCACAAATCTGTCCATGGGCGAATCGTACTAAAAATGTCCAGGTCATATTTCACCATAAAATCGAAGAGAATTTAGCTAGTTTTAGTACCATTGAGTTTTTTTTTTTTATTCTGTAATAGAATTCTTTATTATAAAGACACAATTTTATGTTTATAATGTTATTATGATCCAATTCTGCCATACTGTCATTAGTATGTACTTCCCATCACCAGCAAATTATATACTATTATGTAATTTCTATGTAGTACAATTATGCAAATTGAGTCAGCCCAAAAATTTCATTCCATATGGGTAACAAATAAATAAATAAATAATAATAATAATAATAATAATAATAATAATAAACATTTAAAATATAATTGAATCCACTTTTGACTTTGTTTATCTATAAAAAAAATATTAACTTTATAATTTAATTAAATAAAGAAATTTTATAAATTGAATTCAGTTATCCGTAGGGATATCTAAAATTCTAATTTCATTCATGAAAATGTTAATTCCTGTATCTTTACAGAAAGTAATTAAAATGGGTAACTCAAATTATGATTCTATATAATTCATTTTTGACTGGTATAATTCATATACGTACTTGTAATTACAATTATAATTCCAACAATTGAAATTGTGACCTCCATTATCTGCACCAGTATCATATTCTACAAATTCAAATTGCCCTTTGTAATGATTGTGTGAAGTCAGGAGAAGGCAGACCAAACGCGGTACTTTATTGACAAACAAATAATGAAGTACAAAACAGGAGCAAAATAAAAGGACCACGATGGGTAAAAGAAACTGAAGACTAGCTAACATACAGACTGGGTGCGGGTAATGAAACATACGCGAAGGGCAGGGAGATCCACGAACGGGTTAACAGCGGGGAACACGAACAGCAGGGAAATCCTCGGACGAACATGCAGACAGCGAACATAAACTGTGAACAGCAGGGAGAGAGGTTAATAGCGGACATGTAAAGTAATACCAGCATACAACGTCAATGAACGACAAAGGAAAGGGGAAACAAGCGGGTTTAAATAGACAGACATGGTGATAACAAAATAACAAACAGGTGCGGACAACAACACAGAGACGGCGGTGATGAGTGAAACAGAAAACACCGTACAGACAACAAAGGATCATGACACAGAACGTGATCGGCAAAACCGCGCAACATGGTGCAAATGACACGAAACATGGTGCGGACAACACGAAACCTGGTGCGGACGACAAGAAACATGGTGCGGACAACACGAAACCGTGACATAATCCCCCCTCAAAAGGACCGGATTCCAGACGGTCTTAAAAGGAAAACAAGAAACAATAAAAAGTAATGAAGAACCTAGGAGAGAGGGGGTAGACTGGGGGGAAAACAAACAGACCAGGGGGAGAACAAGGGGCACAAAGACAGTTCACGGGGGTGCAAGGGGTGCTGAGACAGACCCAGGGGGCAATTAGGCAGTCCACGGGAGGCAGGCAGACCAGGGGGGCCGAGAGGATAGACAGGCTGACCAGGGAGGCCGAGAGGGCAGGCAAGCAGTCTATGGGGGTGTGCAAGGGGACCGGGTCTGGTGGCCTGGGGGGCGGCCACAATGTGAGGGTAGGCCTGGGGGGCTCGGGAGCTGGCCACGAGGTGAGCACCAGATTAGAAGGTCTGGGAGCGGGCCATGGGGCAGGGGCCGGTACAGGAGACCTGGGAGGTGGCCGCAGGACAGAGGCTGGCGGAGCCGTGGGAGGCGATTGCGTAGACATCCCAGGAAGCAGAGCTGAGGGAGGCTCAGGAGGCGGAGCCGAGGGTGGCTCAGGAGGCGGAGCTGTGGTAGGCGGGGCTGAGGAGGACTTCGAAGGCGGAGCCGTAGAAGACTTGTGAGGTGGCGCCAAGGGTTCCTCTGGTGGTGACGCCGAGGGTGGCTCAGGAGGCGGCACTGGGGAAGGTGCCGGCGCCGAGGGAGGCTTCGGAGGCCAAGCCGGGAGAGGCGGAGCCGGGAAGGACCTTGGAGGCGTCGGAGGTGAGGCTGAGGGAGGCTTCGGAGGCGGAACCGGAGCCGGGAGAGGCTCGGGAGTCTCTGGGAGAAGAGCCGTAGGAGGCTCAGGAGGCGGAGCCGTAGAAGGCTCAGGAGGCGGGGCCGAGGAAGGTGGCGCCGTAGGAGGCTTTAGAGGCGGGCCGTAGGAGGCTCGGGAGGCGGAGCCGTAGGAGGCTCGGAAGTCTCTGGGAGAAGAGCCGTAGGAGGCTCAGGAGGCGGAGCTATAGAAGGATCTGGGGGCAGAGCCGTAGGAGGCTCGAGAGGCGGAGCCCTGGGTGGCTCGAGAGACTTGAGTGGCGGAGCCCTGGGTGGTTCGAGAGGCTCGGGAGGCGGAGCCCTGGAAGGCTCGAGAGACGGAGCCCTGGATGGCTCGAGAGACTTGAGAGACGGAGCCCTGGGAGGCTCGAGAGACTTGAGAGACAGAGCCCTGGAAGACTGGGGAGGAGGAGCCCTGGAAGACTCAAGAAACTTGAGAGATGGAGCCCTGGGAGGCTCGAGAAACTTGAGAGACGGAGCCCTGGAAGACTCGGGAGGAGGAGCCCTGGAGACTCGAGAGACTTGAGAGGCGGAGCCCTGAGAGGCTCGAGAGGCGGAGCCCTGGGAGGCTCGAGAGGCGGAGCCCTGGAAGGCTCGAGAGACTTGAGAGGCAGAGCCCTGGAAGGCTCGAGAGGACGGGCTCTGGAAGACTCGAGAGACGGGAGGTGCGGATTCGAGGCAGACGGGAGGTGCGGATCCAAACGCGGTACTTTATTGACAAACAAATAATGAAGTACAAAACAGGAGCAAAATAAAAGGACCACGATGGGTAAAAGAAACTAAAGACTAGATAACATACAGACTGGGTGCGGGTAATGAAACATACACGAAGGGCAGGGAGATCCACGAACGGGTTTACAGCGGGGAACACGAACAGCAGGGAAATCCTCGGACGAACAGCGAACATAAACTGTGAACAGCAGGGAGAGAGGTTAATAGCAGACATGTAACGTAATACCAACATACAACGTCAACGAACGACAAAGGAATGGGGAAACAAGCGGGTTTAAATAGACAGACATGGTGATAACAAAATAACAAACAGGTGCGGACAACAACACAGAGACGGCAGAAAACACGGTACAGACAACAAAGGATCGTGACACGGAAAGTGATCGGCAAAACCGAAAACATGGTGCAGACAACATGCAACATGGTGCAGATGACACGAAACATGGTGCGGACAACACGAAACCTGGTGCGGACGACACGAAACATGGTGCGGACAACACGAAACCGTGACACCCTTCTTGTATCCATTCAAATACAAATATACAATTTAACATTATTTCAAATGCCTAAATTTGACTTATCCATACATATAACAACATTTATATCAATACGTTTAGATTTGATTCCTATTTTTTTATGTATTCAACTTAATTAAGCATATGGATAACAACAATTATGATTCTATAGATTCAGATTTCTTGTAACTGTATGTGATTTCCTGTAACAATACAGGTATTTAAAATTAAGATTCCATACACTCATATCTTACTTACTGTATCCATATAGATAAATAAAATTACGATTCAGTAGATTAACATTTTTACTTTATCCACACAGGTAACTAGGATTAAGATTAGATTGAAATGAAATTAATTGTTTCTGTCTAAATTTAAAAAAATTATGTCATAAAAACTTTGAAACCTAAAACTATAATCATAATTTTAGTTAACTGTATGGATATAACAAGTCAAATTAAAGAATTTCCTGTACATACACATTACCTGTACAGACACAGAAAGTCATATCTATAGAATCATATTTTAACTATATGGATATACAAAGCCAATTTAAAGAGTATTTTATATATATAAAATACTCTTTAAATTGGCTTTGTATATATACTCTTTAATATGGCTTAAATTAGGATTCTATAGGTATGACTTTCTGCGTATGTACAGGTAACTAAATTGAAATTCTGCATACTCAGCATTACAATTTACATTTACATTTATGTATTTGGCAGACACTTTTATCCAAAGCGACTTACAGTGCACTTATTACAGGGACAATCCCCCCGGAGCAACCTGGAGTTAAGTGCCTTGCTCAAGGACACAATGGTGGTGGCCGTGGGGATCGAACCACCAACCTTCTGATTACCAGTTTACCAATTATGTGCATTAGACCACTACACCACCAGTGTAATTCCAGAGACTCTAACACTTTTTTTGCTAAATCCCCTTAAGCTAGAAGTGAGGATTGTAGGAGGATAGAGGATAGAGGAGCATTATGATAATGATTAATTACACTTACACAATAACCTCCCAAAACTAATTCAAATTCAAAGTGAGCATTGCAAAGCTACTGTTATATGATGCTTATTAAAAGTACTTCTACTCGTCTCGTGTCCTTTAAGGCTTTAATACCACCGTGTGGGAGAACCGTTTAAATCCAGAGATCTCTGGAGTGGTGCAGTTCATTCTGCCTGGCTGTCACACTCTGCTTGGGCCTCGGCCTTTGAAGAACACTTTTGTTTGTTTACTCTAAGGACTTAAATTGCCTGTGATGCTTGGTTAGATTTCCATCATGAGCTCGCTTGAGGTCAAAGTGAAGGGCTCTACTGGGGACTGTGAAGTTTGAGGCTACTGTGCCAATCTAAGAGCCGTCTACCACAAACACACAACCCGTTATTACATTCAGCTACTGCGCTAGGACTATAGTTCAGTCGATAGATTTTTAAGATTTAACTCTAGTTTTAGTGTATTTGAAGAATTAAGGGGGACATGTCATGGGAAACCAAATTTTCCTTGTTTGAAAACATATATCATACCACGTAGACATAAACAATGGTAATGTAACACTCCAGTACCTGTCCACCCATTCAGAAATCATACACAAATTTCAACCAATCAAAACAGTGATAATGTACAAATGTCTAAAGAAGACAGTAGCAAAAACAGCCTGGTGTTCCTTGTGCATGTTGCCATATAGGTGGCGATATGCACATGGAATGCGAAATCGGCAAAAAACTGAACTTTTGAAAGTGCATAGGCTGACTGTTTGAAAGCAGATTTATAGTAGAAAAGGACATAAATATTGATTTATTTCTCACCCACACCTATCATATCAATTCTGAAGATATGGATTTAACAACTAGAGCCATATGGATTCATTTTATGATGCCTCTATGTGCTTTTTGGAGCTACACAATTTTAGTCTCCATTCACTTGCGTTGTGAGGACCTACAGAGCTGAGATATTCTTCTAAAAATCATTGTTTGTGTTCAGCAGAAGAAACTCATACACATCTGGGATGGCATATGACTTTCTATCTTTGGCTTGAGTAAATGATGGGAGAATTTACATTTTTGGTTGAACTATTCCTTTAAAGGTGGGCGTGTTATTAATATAAATTATGAAATTCTGTTGTTTTGTTTATTTTTGTAAAATGTATAAATATATTAAAATAAAAAGTGTAAGGTATTTAAAACCTTTTTCATTTTTATTTACTTAAAACTAAATAATGTTTACTTTCTATTATAATTTGTTTTTAAACATTTCCTTTAATTTATTTTAAAAATACAGAATATTAAATAGTACTGTATTCACATTTCTAAAAAAAACATTTAGAGAAATTTGTTCAATTTGCATTTTTTGCCAAAATTTCAAAATAAATCAAAACTATATATTTTAGCATCTTCAAAGTGGCCAAACTTTGCATAGATTTTGCAGACAGGTCCTCTTGGCATTTTCTCAACCATCTTTTTGAGGTATCACCCTGGGACGCTCTTTAAACAGTATTTCCCATCTACGTATATGCTGGGCACTAAGTGGCTGCTTTTCTTAATTATTTGGTCCAAGTCATCAATTTCAAATCTTTATTTTTTTAAATAAAAAGTTTTGTAATGGGGAATTCCGGTTGGATGCTGATAATGATGGCAGCATAGAGGAACAGCTCCCCGAATAAAGTTTTAAAATTCCCCTTTTCTCGGATTGTAAGCATCAAAATTAGGACATTATAGTAAGGGGTATCATGACAAGAGGGAAAGCAAAGAAAACTGGAAACAACACTGGAAATTTGGAAGACGTCGAAAGTCAGTCAGGACTAGCAGCGAAGCCAATGTTAGCCGAGGATGAAGCTAGCAAAGCCACGAGTAAAGCAGACGATTCATCTAAAAAGATGGCAACTTTGGACATTGTGCTGCAAGAGCTCAGAGATTTTTGCAGTGAGAACGGGGAAAGCCTCAAAGTAATTCGGGAGGACATTCAAAAAATAGATAGCAGGTTGGACGAGGCTGAGCGGCGCATAATGGAGTCGGAAGACCGGATTCAAAATATTGAAGACGCCACTTTGGAACTTTTGGAGTTACAAAATCAAGTTGCAGCTAAATTGACGGATCAAGAGGGTTGCTTAAGAAGGGACAATATCAGGATCCATGGCTTAAAAGAAGGAGCAGAAGATGGGGCCCAGTCGATGGTCTCATTCATCGAGTCCCTCCTGAGAGAGAAGCTTGAATTATCGCCATTCCTAGAACTCAGCATTGAATGAGCTCACCGGTCGTTGGCTGCACCACCCCCAAATGACGCTCCACCGAGATCAGTAGTGGTGAAGTTTCTCAGTTACAGATGCAAAGAAGAAATCATGAAGACGGTGTGGCAGAAAAAGGGATTCGAGTACGAAGGCAGGAAGATAATTATTGATCATGACTATGCACCAGAGATTTTGAAACAGCGGAAAAAATACGGGGAGGCAAAGAAAGTGCTTAGGGATAAGAAGATACGTTTCCAAACGCCATTTCCTGCACGTCTCCGGGTATTTTACGATGGTGGGACATGCACGTATGAGTCAGCGGAGGAGGCGACAAAAGATATGGCTGACAGGGGCTTCCAGGTGAAGGTCGTGGAGCCCACGGAGGACGTAAAGGAGAAGATAAAGCGCCTGACGTGGCGCCGTGACCGAGCCGCGAACGGTGGACGACAGGCGGATGCTAGACCCGGGTATAAGCAGAGACTGCAGGCTTTTAGGAGGATGCCGGAGGCAAATGACTGATCCAGAAGTTTTCAGGACTTTTTTCTTGCTTTTTTCCCTTCTTTTCTTTCAGTGTTTTAGGGTGAGATGTATAAGAAGAACTCCCTCAAATTAAGGTACAATTGTCAGAACTGTATTCTCCGAGTTGTCGTTATGGTATGTATTTTTGGTTAGATTATTGTTGCAGAGAGGGCCCTCTGGCCGTTAGGGCCAGAGGCTATCCCTCCGAGTCTTATCTAGGCTTAGATAAGGTCGAGAGAACGACCTTAATGTTGGAAGTCTTTTTGTTTTTGTTTAGTGATTTGATAAATTGTTCTAGAGCTTGTTCTGTTAGGCTCATGGTTGTGTGTTTTTACGGTGGCATAGGGGGAGTACTGGGGATAGTAATAAGAACAATTAGACCTAAAATATGGCTATACAAAAAAACTTAATTAAAGTGGATTCCTATAACGTGAATGGTGTTCTCAGCCCAATTAAAAGAAGTAAAATTCTAAGTAAAATGAAGAAAGATAGGGCGGGGATAGTTTTTCTGCAGGAAACCCATCTGACAGAAAAAGAACATGAAAAACTGAAGAGAAATGGCTGTAACCATGTATATGCTGCTTTATATAAATCAGGCCACAGAAGAGGGGTAGCGGTTTTAATATCGAATCAAATCCCATTTCAGAAACAGTCAGTGATAAGCGATAAAGATGGAAGATATGTCTGGGTTAAAGGAAGAGTAGAGGGAGTGTTAATTAGTCTTCTGAATATATATGCACCCCCTGGCTCAGATTGGACGTTTTACAGAAAATTGTTTGATTTGATGGCATCAGAGGGGGAGGGGGTTTTAATCGCAGGAGGGGATTTGAACCAAAGGTTGGACCCTCAATTAGACACCTCAGGGAGGGGAGTAAAAAAGAATGTGATTCCAAATAAAATTGGAAATATGATGGGAGAATTAGGTATCATAGATGTATGGAGAGAATTGAATCCTACAACCAAGGACTACACTTTTTACTCTTCTCCGCATAAAATATATTCAAGAATAGATTACATCCTAATGTACAATAAAGATAGACATATGGTGGGGAATTGTGAGATTGGGGTGGCTGACTTATCCGATCATAGTCCGGTTTATGCAACGTTGGCTTTGACACCTGAAAAAAGAACAACATTCTGGAGACTTAATGCCAGTATATTAAAAGGAAGTATTAAGGAAGAAATAGAATCGGAAATTCAAAGATATTTGGAGGAGAATGATAATGGGGAAGTGTCCCCACCAGTATTATGGGACGCGTGTAAGGCGGTGTTAAGAGGGAAATTAATTGCCAAATCTGCTTATTTAAAAAAATTGAGGCAAAGGAATCTTGATGCATTACAATTGGACCTACAGAAATTAGAAAAGGAACATAAAGAAAGGCCGGATGACAAAACTTATCAGGAAATTAGGAAGAAAAAAGCAGAGATAAATGAAATTTACTCAGCAGACATACAAAAAAAGTTACTGTTCACAAAACAACGGTATTATGAAACAGGTAGTAAATCGACAAAGTTACTGGCATATAAGTTAAGAAAACAGCAGGCTAGAAGTAATATATATATAAGATAAGGGATTCTCACAATAAAATAATAAGGTATAAGACAGAGGACATAAAAAATGCTTTGAATCATATTATACACAACTTTATGACCAACCACTCATTGATAATATAGCAGACATAGAAGCCTTTTTAGATACACTTTCATTGCCTAAGGTAACAGACGAACAAAATTCATTCCTGATATCAGTGATTACAGCTCAGGAAATAAACTCTGCGATTTCTAAACTCAAAGTGAGTAAGTCCCCGGGAGCAGATGGATACTCCTCAGAATGGTATAAGTTGTTCAGGGTATCATTAATTCCAATGCTAGAAAAAACGTTTAACTGGGTGTTAAAGAATGGTGAAATACCATACTCATGGCGGGAAGCCATAATTTCTGTAATCTCTAAAGATGGCAAGGACGAATTGAACTGTTCCAGCTATAGACCTATTAGTGTCCTGAATCAGGACTATAGACTTTTCACTGCAATATTGGCTAGACGTATTGAGCTGTTTTTACCAGGTATTATTCAGTTGGACCAGACGGGATTTATTAAAGAAAGACAAACGCAAGATAACATAAGAAGGGCTTTACATGTGATGCAGCATATTAAAGAAAATCACACTGAAGCAGTTGTGATGGGAATGGATGCGGAGAAAGCGTTTGACTCTGTCAGGTGGGATTTCCTTTATATAGTGTTAAAAAAATTTAACTTCCATGATACAATAATTAGGACAATACAAGCCTTGTATACTGACCCAACGGCCAGGATTAAGATTAATGGGAGTTTATCCAATTCTATTTCATTAAGGCGTGGATGTAGGCAGGGTTGTTCGGCTAGCCCCCTTCTCTTCGCAATTTTTTTGGAACCACTTAGCCAATCCATAAAACAAAATGCACAAATACAAGGCATAGAGATAAAGGGGACATTTCAGAAGCTTGCACTATTCGCAGTTGATGTCCTAATATTTTTGTCTAATCCCGATACATCCTTGCCAGTACTCATGTCAGAATTTGTAAAGTTTGGACAAATGTCCGGCTTCAAAATAAATGTTCAGAAAACACAAGTCCTCACTTTCAATTATAGCCCCTCTGAAGTGATTAAAGAAAATTATAAAATTAAGTGGAATTTGAAATCAATGAAATATCTTGGAATTGATATAACAAAATATATTAGCCAACTGAAATCAGCAAACTATGACCCATTAATATCCAAAATAAAAGAAGACATTGCAAGGTGGAATTTAATTCCCTTTATGATGCTTACATCTAGAGTTGAGGTGGTCAAAATCAATGTTCTTCCCAGGGTGTTATACCTGTTTCAGAATCTTCCAGTGGAGATACTGGATAAGGAACTTATAGAATGGGACAAAATTATCTCAAGATATATCTGGCAAGGAAAACAACCTAGAATAAGATACAAAACACTACAACTATCTAAGGCGAAGGGGGGGCTAGCTCTCCCGTGCTTAAAAAGTTATTATCAAGCAGCGCAAATAAAGCCTTCGTTGAACTTATGTAATCCTTCCTACTCTGCTAGGTGGAAAGAAATTGAAATGAAAATGACAACGGAAGCTCCAATACAGGCATTAATCGGGGATTACAAACTCAGGCACCAATTGAAAAATGTACCCAATCCATGGCTGGACATTTCACTTAAAGTGTGGTTTGAAATTGTTACAAAGAATAAATTGACACACAGCAATAAGCTGCTAAGGTGGATAGGATATGATACAGAATTTTCCCTAATATAAGAGATAATAGATTTAAAAATTGGGAACAAGGACCACGAATGTTTTGGGAACTATTAGAAAATAAGAAGTGTAAAAGTTTTGAAGAAATTAAAGAACATTTTAGTCTGGCAAATCAAGATTTTTATAGATTTCTTCAAGTGAGGCATTATTTAGAGCAAGATATAAAAAAGGAAAATTTTGACGTAGAGTCCAACATTATAAAACTCTTTATTTCCGCATACCAATCTAAAATAAACAAGAAATTAATTGCAAAGATATATTCAGGGATAGAAGCTTTAAAAGGCGACGATACACACTACATAAAACAAAAATGGGAAATTGAAGCAAACATAAAAGTGACGGATGAGGAATGGGAGGATCTCACTCAACAAATATGGAGAGTGACATCATCCCTAACCTGTTGGAACATGGATGGAAAAACTTAATGAGATATTTTAGAACTCCAGCTCAGACAAAATATCGGGATACAATCTGTTGGCGGGGATGTGGGGAAAAGAGTGCTAATCATGTTCATGTTTTTTGGAGTTGTCCTTCGATGGTGAAATATTGAATGGAACTCAAACAATGTATGGACAAGATTTTACAGATTGATCTACCTTTCACTTTTGACACACTTTATTTGGGAAGACTTAATATGCAAGGTAAAAAAAAATCTGAATTGTAAAATGTTTAAAATCATGTTACTAGCAGGAAAAAAGGGAATTACTAGGAAATGGCTTAAGGTGGAAGCGCCAAGAAAGGAAAATTGGGTTGATGTGATGCATGATATATACGTTATGGAGAAACTGACTTCCACTTGTAGATTTGAAATGGATAAATTCGAGAGGTTGTGGAATGGATTCTTGAAATTTATTCGGCCAATAAGATCAGACTTTGTGTGAAATATAATACCTGAGGCTCTCCCTTGTTTTTGTTTTTGCTACCAGTTTATTTGTTTGCTTTGTTTTTGTTTTATTATTTTTTTTCATTTATTTATTTATTTATCTTTTTATTTCATGGTAAAAAGATGTAGTAGGACAAGATAAAAATGTTGTATAATATGACCAAATGTATATTTATGTCTTGCAACATCAAGAAAAAATAAATATATATAAAAAAAAAAAAAAGGTTTTGTAATGAAATAAATTAATATGTTGGCACAATTAATTGAATGAATAATATTCATTTATTTAAAGATTACAGAATATTAAAGTGTATTGTATTTGCATATAAATAAATAAATAAAGCATTTTTAAAAGAAACATTTGGTTGATATTTAAAAAAATATATGAATGTTAATGTTTTGTAATGTTTATGTACTGTTTATTAATATTACAATATTATATTATATTATGTATTTTATTTTAATGCAATCACTTCCTTTGAATTTCTGACTTAATTACCGATATATGAAGCACTTTGAGCTGCACTTGATGTATGAAAGGTGACAAAACAAATAATATTAATAATAATAATAAATATTATTATATGTGGAAAAAGAGAACATGACATGTGAAGAACCTTCTGTTTGATATACACTAATCAACATTTGGGAGAAATTAATGACAAAAACGTTCAGCATTTCAGACTAATTAAACAATGACAAATTTGTATTCATTTTAACGGTTAACTTTTTTGTCCTTTTGCATTGCCTGAATAAAATATTGTGTTAAAATCACATTTTGTTCAAAGAAAAGACCAACAGCAAGAGAAGTTCTCAGGAGAGACAGTACAGACAAAACCCCAATTCACCACCATCAAGGTTAAAGTTTTTCTGACTGGCAAAAAAAAAATGTACAGGCCATCAGGTAAAGATAAAAATAAAGATAAGAGATGGAGGTCGAGAGCTCCATCAAGGGATTTCATGGCGAGGAAGTGTTAAGTACGCAGGGTACACCTCGCAGCACTTCTGACATGCACTGTAGCACAGAATCTACGGTCCACACCACGCCGTCAGAATTAATAGCTTTCATGTGCTGAGAAACATCAGTTTAACTGCTGTGCTTCTGTACTTGCAGAAGGTATGTACTTGTTTGTACATGGTGTCTCGTTCAATATGATCAAGCTGTTCAGTTCACAAATAAAGTCGGAATCAAATACTTTTCTACATTTTCAGTTAATGGTTTCCAATCAAACTATTTAAAAACTAATGACTCAAATAATCTTGTGGTCATGACTGATATTGAATTAAATGGAGAGGATTTCACATGGTGAACATGGAGGCCTAGACATGTAGCCTTTTTCCTGGTGGATGGTAAGACAAAAATCTTATATCAAGGTAAGATTTTATATCAGATATCACACTGAATGATTCAATTGTTAACATTAGTTTACAACATTATTTAAAATGAACTAACAATGAACAGTTATTTTACAGCATTTCTTAATCTTGGTTAATGTTAATTTCAACATATACTAATAATTTTTTTCAAATCAAAAGTTGTATTTTAATGCACTAAGAACTAAAATGAATTAACAATGGATAATTGCATTTTTATTAAATAAGATTGACAGATGCTATATATATATATATATATAATATATTGTTCATCATTTGATTATAATAGCTAATGCAATTTACATGTAAAATATTAATGTTATTTTTGCAGAAAATTCCACAAAATGTATTATTATTAAACAACCTTGTGGAAATGGCTGTTTTTGGATAATACAGCAAACTGAATATTTTATAAACGAAAGGTACTTCATATAATTTGTTTATTTATTTTTTTTAATATTTAAAACTTGATGCAAACTTAAATATACAATTGTTGCTAACTAAGTGATATGTCTGGCATTCTGACATTCTGGTTTCAAAACTAGCAAAACATGATGCACACAAAATAATATTTTAGCCTGTTTTTAAGATTTAAGCATTTAAATTCTGAAGCTTTCATGTGACTGAGCATTTGAATTAGCCATGCCCCCTCATTAAAAAAATCTAGGTTACTATTGTAACCTTCGTTCCCTGATGGAGGGAATGAGACGTTGTTTCGAATGAAGTGACACTAGCCTCGGCTACCTCTGAACTTGAGAAAAGGCCAATGAGAAATTGGCAGACAGAATTTGCATGTCCCTTCCCCAGACATTCGGATATAAAAGGAGGGAATCGTGCATCTGTCCATTCAGGTTTTGACTGAGGAGCCGAGAATAAGGTTCGGCCGTTACAGTGGCTTGGTACAGCGTCGTGGCTGGGTGGACACAATGTCTTGTTCCCTCCATCAGGGAACGGAGGTTACAATAGTAGCCTAGACATTCCCCGTCTGTCGCTCTTTCGATGTTGTGTTGAATGAAGCGACACTAGGGGTCCCTATTCAATCACGCCATGCGCTGAACCGTGTACGTGAACTGCTGATGCAGGTGCGGGCAGGCAGTTGTGTCCCAAAGCAGCAGGCTGCGTCAGACTGAACGTACCCTTCCCCAACATAAAAACGTCATAACATGCCAAGTATGGGAGCAGACCGCGCCAGCCACACCTATTCTCTCTCTATGTTTCTCACATAGAGTTCAAGCAGCTGGGGCCATTTAACACTATAACACGCACCAGGGAAGGCATTCTTTTTCAACTCCTCTTCTTTCAGAGGGAAGAGACCCCACGGAGACCACATCCTGCCCAGGCTGGGGGGAGGTAAATGTGGTGAATCATCATGTGGTTTTCAGACCACATGTGGAAGTGGTGCAGTGGTAGATCCTACCTAGCGAGGGAGGAGTTGCTACAAACACAGCGACCGGGGGGCAGAGGGGACTACACAAGGGAGACGTGGATCCGCCGGCATTTTTAATTTTAAAATACACAAAGGTGAATTCCTACGCTGAATTCGCGGACCAGAGAGCTAGAGATGAAAGACATCCAGGGAGCGCGAGTTTAGTGGACTCTCCTGGGGGAAAGAGCACACGTGATCGCCTCAGTGGGGAAGGGCATTATGTGCAAGCAGAATCCCCCGGTCAGCCATTCCGCATTACCAAGTTCTAAGTGATCGGACTTGAAAAAACCGGGACGAGACCGATTCAACCCTGAGATTGTAGAATCCAGTAAAGGTATTGGGTGTTGCCCAGCCTGCCGCTCTTCAGATGTTTGCTAGGAAGGACACGTAGAGTGTGCTCGAACCCGCAAAGGGGCGGACATGGCCTGGGTCTGATAGGCCAGCCATGGCGTTGATGACCCAGTGGGCAACCTCTGTTGGAGACAGCGCCCCTTTCTGCAAACAAAAGAGCTGCTCAGAACATCTTAATCTCTGCATGTGGTCCACATAAGTACGCAAAGCACGCACTGGACACAACAACAATAAGGCTGGGACTGCCTCCTCCTGGGGCAGCTTCACTTGCAGGTTTACTCCCTCTGAGGGAGTCATAGGAACCTTTAGCATGAAGCCCGATCGAGGTCTTAGGATGACGTGAGCATCTGCCGGACAAGATTCCAGGCAAGTGTAGCACGGATGCCAGAGGGTGCCACATCCCTGAGTAAGAAGGTCCTTTCTCAGGGGAATCTGACAGTGAGGTGCTGTCGCGAGGAGCGTAAGATACAAGAACCAATTCCGAGTGGGCCAATGGGGGCCACTAGGGTGACTTGCTCCTCGTACTCCCTCCTTGGCCTTGCACAACAGTAGGCTCATTGGGGGAAATGCATATTTGCGCAGCCCCCGGGGCCAGCTGTGTGCCAGTGCATCTGTCCTGAGGGAAGCCTCCATTAGGGAGTACCAGAGTGGGCAGTGGGAGGTCCTTTGGGAAGCAAACAGGTCCACCTGTACTTTGTCAAACCGCTCCCAATTCAGCTGGACCACCTGGGGGTGGAGCCTCGACTCTCCGCTGACAGCGTGTTTGCTGCTGTTTTGAGGCTGCCCGGGATATGAATGGGTTGCAGCGAGCTGAGTCCCCTTTGACTCCAAAGGAGGAGATGGTGGGCGAGTTGTGACATGTGATGTGGCACCATGCCCATCTCGGGACTCAAGTCTGAAGCCAGTGCTGAAGCGGTCTCATACGCATCAACCCGCTGAGGATTTCATATGCCCCAGGAGCCTCTGGAACCGGCGCAGTGGAACCGTTGTGCCTTGTCTGAGCGAACTTAGGCAGTTCAGCGCTCGCTTGTGAGGCGCACTGTAATTAAGACTGAGTCTAACTCCATGCTAAGAGAAGAGATGCTCTGTTCCCAGTTGAACTGAAATCCTAGACAGCTGAGGTGCCTGAGCACCTGGTCCCTGTGGGCACACAGAGATTCTTGAGATTGAGCTAGAATCAGCCAGTCATCGAGGAAATCGAGTACACAGATGCACACTTGCCTTAGCGAGGCAAGGGCGGCCTCTGAGATCATTGTGAAGATGCGAGGGGACAGGGACGAGCCGAAGGGGAGGACCTGGTTCTGGTACATCGGGCCGTTGGACTGTCCACTGCCGTAGGAAATGTCTGTGCCAAGGTAAATGTGAAACATGAAAGTATGCATTCTTCAGGTCTACCGCTGCGAACCAACCTAGATGCTAGACACACATTAGAATAAGTTTTCACATGAGCACCTTTGAACTGGAGTCTGTGTGAGGCCCGGTTCAGGACTCGTAGGTCCAAGATTGGCCGCTACACACCGACTGTCTTGGGTACGATGAAGTGAGTTCTGTAAAACCCTGGCTTCATGTCTGCTGGAGGGATGGCTCTATTGCATCCCTGTGGGGCGAGTGCCTGGCAAACTAAATCGCGTAGCCAAGTCGGATGGTCCCGGCCAGCCAGTGCAACGTGTTGGAAGCGTAAGCGATGCATCCAAGCTCCAAGCAGGGGACACTAAGGGGACGATCACGTATGACATACCCGGTGGGGCTTTGCAACCGGTGGAGCAGGTAATATTATGTTGGGGAGCAAAGTTGCATCCAGAAACAGAAAACTCAAAGCATTTACCTTGCTCCACATACTCGGCTGGGGGTGGGAAAGTGACTGAGGAGGAGGTCCTACGGGTGATGGATTGGTCCAGATACCAACTCTGAAGTGGCCATCTCTCAGGAATGCTTGGGAGCCTTCTGGGTCCCGGTGGTGGCTCGTGAGATGGGGGCGTCAGCTTCCTGCAGGGAGCTCTACACTGGGGCTGAGAGCTGGGCCCAGGTTGAAGCGGAGCTGCCTGTTGTTTAGAAGCCGCAGGGGGACGCCCTCGGGGAGCAGAGGGAGCATGGCTCACGCTGGAAAGGCGGCGAGGCATGATGTGGGACGCGGCCTCCATCTGCTTCCTCACTGCCGAAGAATGCTGGGCAAAGTCTTCAGCGGTGTCGCCGTATAAGCCAAACTGGGAGACGGGGACGTTGAGAAAACAGGCTTTGTCGGGGTCCCGCATCTCGACCAGGTTCAGCCACAGAGTAGCGCCCTGACCCGAGGAACCACTGCTGCTGTGATGCTCTCAAATGCAGCGGCGAAATCATCATCCAGCTTGTGGGGTCCAAGGGAGACATCAGACTGGCCATGTGGCAAGTCAGTCTTGCGTCGGTCCCGGGCGGAAGCAAACGAGCGTGCTGGGGGGTGGGTGGTTCGTGGGGATTAACCCGGCAAAAAAAGCCCACTGCACTCCCCAAATCGCCTTCAACACCAGCCGTGCCAGCCCCAATCCAGTACCAGAACCTTATTCTCGGTTCCTCAGTCAAAACCTGAATGGACAGATGCACAATTCCCTCCTTTTATACTCGTATATACAGGGGAGAGACATGCAAATTCTGTCTGCCAATTTATCATTGGCTTTTTCTCAAGTTCAGAGGTAACCGAGGCCTTCAAGAAAGATCTCTAGTGTCACTAGTGTCACTTCAGTCGACACAACGTCGAGTGAATGACAGACGGGGAACCCTGCCCTCCAAAGATCATTTTGAGGGCCCACAAACGCCCCTAATACGGACAACCCAGGGAGGAAGGCCTTCTGGAACCCTAGAGCTGGTATCCAGACCACTCTGTCCCCTGGTGGAGGGCGGGATGAGAATACTCCATTCCCTTTTGTTTTCGCCGCACACCCAAGGGGCTATGGTACCCACATTTAAAAAAGAGTGGTTTCCTCACTCCCTGGGTCACACAGTATGTGTTTACAGCCGTAATTATCATGACAGCCGAACACTTGCAGCCAGGGTGCTACAAGTGCCTTCGCACACCCAGCAATGGTGCACACACCCATGGCCAGACATTCTGTTATGCGTTTGGCATCAAGATTGATGCGCAGTTTATAGACCTGAAGGAAGTGTACTTCCATGTCTCGGTTTAACCTCGGCACAGACCCTTCCTGCGGTTCACTTTACCAGGCATATCAGTAAAAGGTCCTCCCCTTAGGTCTGTCACGAGAGTCTTAGAGGCAGCCCTTGCCCGATTAGGCAAGTGCACATTTGCATCCTCAATTATCTCGATGACTGGCTGATTCTAGCCCACTCTCAAGACTTGTTCTGTGCACACAGGTACCTGGTGCTCAGGCACTTCAGTCGGTTGGGGCTTCGAGTTAACTGGGAAAAGAGAACAGCGGTCAGCGCTCCCACTGAAACAATTTCATCAGTGGCAGTCACATCACTCAGGTTGATACATATGAGACTGCTCCAGCACTGGCTTCAGACTTGAGTCCCAAGATGGGAATGGCACTTGTTCAGCCCTTGGACAGACCTTGCATTTCTGCATTCAGGGGTCCCCTTACAGAAAGTGTCCAGTCATGTCTTTGTTATGACAGACACCTCCAATTTAGGCTGGGATGCTGTGTGCAATGGGCACGCAGCCACTGGTTCCTGGACAGGGCCATGACGGTGTTGGCATATCAACTGACTTGAGATGCTAGCGGTATTGCCGGCCCTGCGGAGGCTTAGGCCGTTGATCCTGGGCAAGCACGCGTGGTCCGGACGGAAAACACAGATGATAGCGTATATAAACTGCCAAGGCACATGTCACAACTTGCCCGTCATCTCCTCCTCTGGAGTCAGCAGCGACTGAAATCGCTGTGGGCCACTTACATCCCAGTTGACTGCAACCATACAGCAGGTGACGCTCAGGGGAGAGTGCAGACTCTTCACTGGTGACATTTCACCTCAGAACATGGTGTAATATCACTGTGCAGAAATGTCACTACAGTCACATAATTTTCATTAGATTAGGCTGTTATTTTCATGTCAACTAAGGTTATATCTGAATTGCAGTATCTATGGGTCAACAGGACATGTCTAATAGAACATAAGTTCATTGCATATTTTGTCATCTATTCTCTGTGGACAACATGGGCTGGTGAGTGTGGGTTTGCTGTTTATTGTCAGTCGGTGCATTTAGTGGGAGCGTGTGGGAGGCTGCTGGAATCCGGCAGGAATAATTAGTCTTTTAAAATGATGGAGACGTCTTCATCAGCCAATGACAATTCAGATTTCACCCTGGAATAATTACAGCAAGGATCATCAAATATTCAAATGCACAGTCACATTTGCTCATACTATTAATGTGAATGTGAATTTAGCTTTGCTCCAGAACCTATTGAGCGATCTACATAGACACAATTTTAATGGATTAGAGGGATGCCCTGACAAAAAGACCGCTCCAAAAGGTAAGCAGCAACATTATGCAGCCTTCTAAGATACCTTGTTGTTTTGGAAGATTTGTTGAATATGGCTAAATTGTAATGACAAACTACCATTCTAGTCCCTTTATTTCTGCCATAGACACAGTAAATATGGCATGTGATACAGTATGCAAATGTCAAGAGTAGTACAGTAGTATGCAATTCTGAATTTAGACAATGTAGACAGACAGACAGATAGAAATTGACAATAAAAACAAACAGACAGACAAAAAGATTATAGATAGATAGACAGACATACCTGTAAGAAATATCTAATCACTGTATTGTGTGAATATATGTCAAACCATAAATAATTTTATGGTATTTCTTTCAATACCAGACCTTTGGAATTAGGCAGTTATTGAGTAGTCAAACCCATTTTTCTGAGTTCAAATCTAGACTTTACTAAGACCTTGTGAACTGATGGACCTCGAAATATAAATTATCACTGCAGAATATTAACACTGGTCTTAATTGGACAGTTGCACTCACAAGTCGGTGGTGACTTTGATAGCAGAGTGGGCAGTAATAGCCACAGAGCTATTCATGGTTGGCCAGCAGAGAATAAAGTGCTACATTTTAATGATGGGATTGGTGCATCTCTATTCAAAAGCTCCTCAGAGCAACGGTAGTTCAATTTGAGCTAATAAGATGTAAATGTATTGGGGAGACTAAAGCTTATCAGGACTTCAGAATTCAGAAAACAGTGTATTTGATAGTCAAAACACACAAGACACAAAGGGAAATGTTTCATGCAGCATTTTAGCAAAGCATCTACAAAAAGGCATTTTTACATGAAGCCAGGTTTATTTTTAGAAATCGTTGATTAATTTCATTGGCCGTATGCCTTTACAAAGAGTGTTTGACCACTGTTATCTTTAGTCACATAATAAAATATGACAAATATACAGTAAAACAGTAACAATTGAATCAATTTAATATTTTCTCCAAGAAAACAACATTGTTCCTGCTGAAAAGCCAAAAGCTTGGACCATTTAATGGAATTTTATAAACTAGGTTTGAGAGGAGCAAGGTAATTTAATCCGACCAATTACATCACCAGAGTAAGCGTATACAGCCGCTTACCTCTACGTGGCATCGAGTCAACCGGCATTCGGCCCCACCCATTGCCCACAAACAGACCCACACAAGCAACTTGGATCATCGGATGCAACTTCTTTCAAAGGCTTCTTTCTGGCCATGCAACAAACCCCCACTACACTGCAAACAGCACACATGCTTTCCAAGCGCTGCAACCTGTTATGTGCCACAATCGCAGCATGTCTTTTAGACCATGTGTCTCAGCCTCCATTGCTCTGTAACCCATATTATGCCACTCATATCAAACAAACTATCACCCACCTAGCAAATAACAACAATCTGGCTGTTTCAGGTCTTAACTAAACAGCTCACCATAAACCTGCATCTTCTATATGCCCTCACATCGAATGCCGTGCTCAACCCATTTGTACACCAGAGTATTTATCATGAAAGCAAGGGCTCTTCCTGTTAAATGCTGTGCTCAAGGATTCATCCATTCATCCTACCATATGCCGTGCGGGTCACACCTGTGGATCCAGCCACTTACAGCTTCAAGCGAGCTCAGTGAATTCAGTATAAACATTCTCTCATGAAATGTATGCACTTCCATTGAACGCCATGCGATCCCGCACCTGAGGATTTAGCCTGTTCATATCACAAATGCCATGCAAAAACATATTCTGACATTGCCTTACATCCAATCCTTACATCCAATCCTTCCGGATTCATTCCTTGCACTTTGTCCCAAATCCCTCCTCAACTATTAAAAATCCATATTGCTGACTTTTTCTCATTTTCCTCCAGTAATCTAGAGCATTGGCCCTTGAAGAAAACCAGACACCAAGCCCAGTTCCTCCCCATCCAGAACTGAAATTCATTTCGGAAAACATTCCCCCACAATAAGCCATCCCCAGATTTCACTCCTCATCAGGCTACCTCACCATCATTTCATTTAATATCCAAATACAGTACCTTCTGCCAGGGCTACATATCTCCAAACACCTCTGAAACACTAGACGCAATGTCCATCCCTGCCTTTCCTTTGTTGTTTATGACTCACAACCGTGGAAACATTTGACTCAAGATTCCATCCCACCATTTCGGACCTCCACATCATAGACCATGAGAAAATCAGATACCTTATCAAACAGAGTAAAGCAGATCAGACCAACAGACCAAACCTGCCCACTCCCATCGAGCCCTTTCAATTACTAGCACTTTACCTCCACTACAGAGGTTCACAATCAAAAACCCTCTCTACCCACTCTTTGTATACGACAAAAACCAAGCAATTTTACAATTCTCGTTCCAAAAACATCTAAAATTTGTTCGGTATAATTCCAACATCTCAGAAACACTATATTCAAGCCATTCCATCTCCATCAGCATAGCAACCACCGCAGCCCAAAAAGGCTTGCCCGAGAATCAAATTTAGTTTACTAAATCCGACGGTTGACTTAGTTACATTCGTACCAGCTGTCTTCACATCAAAAATGCTCAACAATCCCTTATTAGCTAACCATAATTCATTAACGGTCAGGGGGATGCATGTCTTATCCTTGTCAGATCACCCACCATTTAAGCGCTGCGGGGGCCTCTCCGGGCCAGCACTGGAGCCCCCACGGCTCATATTGCTGGACGTGTCCACTTAAAAACTGAAGGGCTCTCCCTACCGAAGTGCATCAGGGGATTCTCCCGTTCGACTGTGTTCAAGCTAACTTGTGTGTTGTGCGCTTCGTTCAGGAACGGGTTTGGCTATTAGCAATGACTCATAATTATCAAATATCATTCATAATTATTAAAATAAATAGAACATTAATTCGAATCAATCTTAAAATTGTAACCCTTTAAATCAACAATCATCAAAGATAACCATCAATTATCAAATTCAATATAATATTAATTATTATCAAAGATAACCAATAATTATCAAATTAAATAGAATATTAATTATTATCAAAGATAATTATGAATTATTAAAATCAACAGAAAATTGTTTAGAATTAACACTAGCTTATTGATCTTTCAAATCAACAATCATCAAAGATAATTATCAATTATCAAAATCTATAGAATATTAATAAGGATTAATATCGCCGGGGCACCACCGGGGTGAGCAAGTGAGCAAGGCTTCATGGGATCTATAGTCTGTTTTGGACTCCCTTTATTTGATTTTGGTGCTGTTGAGAGGCTGCCTCAGCCAGTGGCCCCGCTCCAGTCTATCTTCTTTGGCACATCTGCCCACCTCACAGAAGATAAGCAAGCAACGTGTTTTTACATTCTTTTGGGGGGCACAAGAGACTTATGAGACTATATATATATATAGCCGCTTACCTCTACATGGCATCGAGTATATCAATTTACTAATAACTAATCTAAGTCCGTGGGGGTATTCGAGCTCCGGTCAAGCCTCGAGCTTAGAGCCCTTCACCCAGGACAGCAAGCCACACAAGTTTACTCTCTCCTCTAAGCAGGATAACATTAACTTGCGAACTACTGAACATGCTAAAAAAACTATCTTAAACGTTAGTGTAATTTCCCTCATGTCACGTGTATTGAAATCGGTAGGGTGTCGGGTGTCCCGTGCACTGTGCGAAAAGGATGATTCCATAGAAGGCAGCTGCCTATATATGCAGGAGATGGCAAGTTTTGGAACAGAACCAATAATACCCTTGGGAGTGCACATTCTCAATCTAGAAAGCATTTCGTTGGCCAGAAATTTGATTACACCCTCAAGTGGAGGATGAGTCATCAGATATTTGTTATGTCCATTTTCCCGAAACAGTAATGCAGAGTTCACACTACACGATTTTAAACCCAATTTGTTTTGTGGAGATTGCCGACAAAAGTGTGAAATCATAGACAAATCGGAGCTCGCATCTGTGAGCAACGATCGCAATTAATTAATTATCAAAGATGTGATTTGAGGGAAGTGTTGACGCGTCGCCGATGTCAGCGAGATATCTAATGTTAAATATCTGGACCAGTCTGCGATTCCAAATTCCAATGTTAAATATGTTTTGACTGAATATAACTGTAGCGTTGACCTACAGCCAATAAGAGATCAAGAAACAGGGCATGGGAAGTTTCAGTGGGAGGAATCCTGATGTACTTGCAGCAGAACATAAAGTAGCATGGCTGCGGTATCAAGAATGTCTCATTGGAATGAAGAAATGGAGGGAAAATTTGTGGAACATTGGCAGGAGCACAGTGCCTATTTGATGTTTCCTCTGAACTGTTTCACAACCGGGTGGAGAAAGAGAAGTGTTGGAGAGAAATTATCATTTCTCTTGGACTGTCAGGTGAGCAAACAGGTAGATATTTCAGTAGGAGGTACTTTTTCATATTGTTACCAATAAAATATATGATGCCTTTAGGTGATTTAAAACATACACATCATATTCTGAAATGCATAACATATGGTCATGCATTTGTTTTTATATCTAGTAACACTTCTCACATGTACTCTGTTGTGAAACGTAATTTGGAGTCCAGGCAGAGTTGTCGGGAATTTGTCAATAGTGAAATATTTTGTAATGTGTCACCCCTATCGCCCATTCCTTGTGTAATTTAAAAACGCTACGACTTCCATGACAAGATGTGTAATGTGAACGGTATCACGATCCGATGTCTTTGAAAGTCGTGTAGTGTGTATGAGGCATAAGAATGCATAAATCTGATAAAACTGAATATGAGCAATGTTTATGAGTACCCTAGCATATAGATTACCTCACAGCTAAAATACTTAAATCCACAGAACTCCAGTTTTGATTTCATGGGGTATTTGAACAATATTTCTATCGGGAAGACACGCAGGCTTGAGTGAAGTTTGAGATGCCATTTACTTGATAGATGTAAAACGGGAGGTGATGTCTCTCTCTTTGGCGTAGGCACCGTCCGGCAGTCCGAGGTAGTTGTACCCGGAACCGTCATGTCCTGCCGGACATAGGAGGTAGGGGCGAGGAGCCTACCCCCCTGCGGGACAGGGCTCAACTGGTGGTGGTGGGGAGGTGGAGGTTGCAGTGTTAGCACACCGAAACAGCAATGTGATAGATTGTGAGTGGACTTATAAAGCATTGGCTTACGTTCGATTGGCTAGGAGTTACCCAGCTAATGATGTGATGATGTGCACCTGCTGGTCTTCCCGCTAGAAATACGCTCCACTTACATTTATTGAAACATAATTTAGCATTAACATTTTTTTGGAAATGTATTATTTTAATAAAATTCCATTGTTTAAAGTACCATGGAAATATCATGAGATATATTAAATGGTAATAGTTCAGTACATTTATATACAGTATTCCCATCTACTACCACCAAAATATTTTTTTACTTTTTTAGCTTTTCACATATTTACCGTTTTAATACAGACATTGGGCAAAACACCTCACTCTCATGACTTTCCATTATATGCCGAATGTCCAATACCTTGAAGGCCACCACAAAAGATAGCCTCAACTCCCCATGATAAAAGCTAGCTTGTTTGTGTTAGCTTAACCCTGTTTTGCTTTGCAATGAAACATGCCACTGAGAGCGCAGTGAAGGCAAACAACGATTAGAGAGCTGTTTACCAAGACACTTCCATGGACCAAAGCCAATAACAGAACGAGTACATATTGATTTCCAGTCTTGTGTTCAGACTTCAAATT
Organism: Xyrauchen texanus; assembly: GCF_025860055.1. Classification (NCBI taxonomy): domain Eukaryota; kingdom Metazoa; phylum Chordata; class Actinopteri; order Cypriniformes; family Catostomidae; genus Xyrauchen; species Xyrauchen texanus. Next base: position 27,200,292 of record NC_068286.1, on the reverse strand, counting down.
GGATGACAAACATCAATCTCATATTGTACCCTTACTTAAAGGGATAGTTCATACAAAAATTATAAATCTCAGAAGAATCAGAATCAGCTTTATTGGCAAGTATGCTTACACATACAAGGAATTTGTTTTGGTGACAGGAGCTTCCAGTGTACAACAATACAAACAATACCAAAAACAGCAGCAAGACATAGGTAATTAAAACAAAAAAGAATACAAAATAAATAATTATACATATAGGTACATACGCTCACCTTCATACATACCCACATACACACACGTGTGCGTTTCTTCTGCAGAACACAAATTATGATTTTTAGAAGAATCTTTATTCTCTGTAGGTCCATACAATGTAAGTGAATGGGTGCCAAAATGTTGATGCCCCGAAAAGCACATAAAGACATCATAAAAGTAATCCATACGACTCCAGTGTTTTAATCCATATTTTAAGAAGTGATATGATAGGTGTGGGTGAGAAACAGATCAATATTTAAGTAATACTTAGCTTGAAATTCTTCTCCCTTCCCAGTAGGGGAAAGCATGACGAATGTGAATCACCGAAAACACAAGAAGAAGAACTGTGAAAGTGATCTGTTTCTCACCCACACCTATCATATCGCTTCTGAAGATATTGATTTAACCACTGGAGTCTTATGGATTACGTTTTTGCTAATTTATGGGATATTTGGCGCTTCAACATTTTGGCACCTATTCACTTGCCAATGGACCAAAAGAGCTGAGAATTTCTTCTAAAATATATTTTTTGTTCTGCAGATGAAAAAGTCATACACATCTGGGATGACATTAGGGTGAGTACATGATGAGAGAATTTTCATTTTTGGATGAGTTATCCCTTTAATGTGGACAACTCCATGCTGTATATCAGATTAAAATCTTTATTTTGGGATTTTACAAGGGGGTTTCTGTTACATATTTTCACAATGGGCCAATGTGATAACAGAAAACCTAATCATGCAAAATGACAATAATTAGATAATTAGTACTACAAATAGGCTTTTTTTATTTGAACAAAATATATTTTTTGTTTCTATGTTTTAATTTTGCTATAAAACCGTTGACTTGTTTTGTGAGATTCACCCAATTATGTAATTGTGGTAGCATTCATGTGTGCTAATCTCAATAATTATGACAAGACTCGAAGGTGTATCTGCGTATCTGTCATCTTGTGCTTCATTTACAAGAGATAGAATGGACATGTCATTCACTGGCAAAAGATTCAAATGGTTATCACAAAACCTCCTACTTTCGATAATCAGAGACTTCTCCCAACTGTGCGCAGTACTTCAAGTCCGACGCTCTGTCAAAACATATCTTGTCTGGACCTGGCTGACCTTGTCACATTAGCGCATGCTGGGTGTCCTTGCTATCACTCATAGATATTATGAGGAATAATTAATCACCATTTGACTAACATTGCACTGCATTGACTTGGTACTTAAGCAATATATAGAAATATATTTTAATTAAGGCATATTAAAAAATAGCTTTTTTTGCATTTAATATTTTTCCTACTGGTATGATCTATGGACATTCAAATGGAAATATTTTATAATAAAAATTAAAACAGCATAGTATTACAGTATACATGTTGTCTTATTTGTTTATCTGTATTTTGTTTTATTTTATTTAGAAATCTATTTAGCTGAAATACATTGAATGCATTTTCTCCACTTTGCTTGTTTTTTTTTTTTTTGTAAGACTGGTATTTGCCTCTCAAATATCTCATTAACTATGTTAAACTCTGTCTCTTGTAAATCAAATCTAATGCAATTGATATCTTGTGTGCAAGGATGCCCTCTGAAAGGAAGGAAATAATATTGACTTACATTTTCATGAATTGTGAGGTTGCTGTGAGCTCCTATTTCACATTGACTCAAAGCCACACAATTAAAAAGAAATGAGCAAATAAAATCAATGCAGATCACTTACATTGTGGTGACAAAGGACTCACCAAAGGAAAATAGAGGCCTAAATCTTAATTAGCCTTTGTAATTAGCAGAATGCATGGAGGAAAAGTCGATATGGTGACAGAAAGCTTTTGCTGGCTCAGCATTAAATGAGAGATTTCATGTTTGTCATTCATTGATTAATGCAAAGAGGAGAGCTATGTACAGAAGAGCATACTAGCATACCTATACAAAGAATTATGCAGTATACTGTATAGTATTGGTACTGAGCATGTTCTGAAACCATACTAAGAATGCATACAGTATATTGCGTACTGTATAAAAACATGCTTAGTGTTAGTAAGCAAACAGGAAGTTCAAGCATTTCTATAACATATTTTAGCTTTTACACAATGCAAAAAATATATCCATATCTAACATTTGTGCCCTTAAGCTACAGTATGTACACACATAGAGGGCATGTTACCTGGCATACATTATATTGTGCCACCTTTCACTGTCACTGAATATCCCAACAAGGTGCTGACGAGAAAAATGATAATGATGTTCTAGTCATAAAACTGGGCCATGGCTGTTTATCATGAGAGCATATGACTGATGTTGCACTGCCAGTCATAAGCAAACATATGAATCCGCTCATACGCTGCATGAACTTGCACCATAATTAATTCTATATCCTTCACTGACCTCAAAACAAACCACTCAATGACTCATTTACAATGATGCCAACTCAAAATGGGTGAATTTCAGGAAACCTGTCAAGAACATGTCGAGGTCATATTTTCAAAGTAAATTAAACATTTTAAAGAATTAAGGTATTTATACATCATACTATTATTTGTTGATGTACTGCTTTTAATTAATACAATTCAAATAAAAAGTATATTACATTTTTACTACACAGTAATGTGTCACAGCCGGTTTGTTCCATTTGTGTTTACTTTCTCTTCATGTGTTTTAGGTGCCGCTGGCTTGTGGAATCCACGTTTACATGGGAACCCTGATTGTTTCCGCTGATCATGCCAACTTTCAGCTGATGAGTGGGACCTGACTGTGGTTTGTTTTCTACATATATTAACCCAACTCTGTTTCAGGTTCATTGCCAGATTTTTGTGTGTTTAACTAACTAACTAACTAACTCACTCACTCACTCACTCCCTCAAATTGCAGAAGCATGGACGATTGTTTTAGGTATCTGAAGTGTTGCTCCCAAAAGCTGCTCAAACAACAACTTAGTGGAATTTCTAAATGAAAATAATCAACTAAGCGCAAATCTCTCTCTTGTGTTCTCTCTAATTGCGTGTTTTCTGTATTGGTTGCCAGTCTTTGCCGTAGTGCCCGGATTGTGGTTACCTTCCTGTTGGTTGCGATTATTGTTCTATACTGGATCTGCTCTTCACACTAACACAATGCACACAAACCTACAAACACACTATTCTCCAGAGGATTCCTCGTGGATCTGTGCTCCATACTACCACAATGAACACAAGCCTACGAACACACTCCTCTCCACGCTGCAGTCGGTGCCGTGTCTCCATCAAGCTTTGCCAGCTCTGCAGTGTTTAATATTTTATAAAGTCTGTTACTTTGCATCTGACTTGGATCTCTGTTCTCATCCTTGACATAATGAGAATCTATTAAGAATCACCTTTGAGAATAATGGCATTTACATTAAATACAACTATCATGAAAATGTCACAATGCAAAACAAATAAATAAATTAAGTTTCAGAGTTGTGAATTCATAGCATTTACTTTGTCTTAAATTATAATCAATATTATTACTTTTCCAACCCCCAGCATTCATGTGATAACTGTTTAAAAGACTTCTAACCTGGTCTAATGTCAAATCGTAATAGTACGAGATCTTAAAATCATAAGTAATCACTTGAGTTGACTTTAAAACGCATGACTTTTTGGATAGGAGGCAATCTAAAATTTAATAGGCTTACCTGTATTGTGTTGATTTGAAATTCTGTTTGTTGAGTGGTTGGTCTCCAAAGGAATAATGGTTGTGCCTTTTTATGAGCCAGGTTGTACGATATCTTAAGATTTTGCCATCTTTAACAAATTATTATTGTCACGAGACTGTACTGAGGACATCCATTAAGAAATAGAACCATTAAATGACAACTTTTGGCAAAAAAAATGGCATGAGTTTTAAATGTTAGTCGGAGGAAGGGGCGGGTCTTTGTGAATCAGTCATTTTTGCAATGATTTTTCATTTGGTGCTACTATTTTGGTGCAGAAATGACACTTTCCCTTAAATCGTAAAATGTCTAATGCTGTTGAAATGTTTAATCATACTTTAATGTCGCATTACTGTTTTTTTAATTATCTCCGTGGTGAGTTGAGCGTGGATGCCGTGGTGGATGGCGTGAAGCCTCCGCACGCACTATGTCTCCGTCGTAACGCGCTCAACAAGCTACATGATAAGATGCTTGGGTTGATGGTCTCAGACACAGAGGTGCTGGGATTTGTCCTCCACCACTTGGATTGAGGCAAGTCACTACACGACCATGAGGACTTAAAAGTGCATTGGAAATTGGACATTCCAAATTGGGGTGAAAAAAGCATATATCTATATTTTCAGCTCCTCATATCCTCTGGAAGGTTATTCCAGCGGCATGGAGCATAATGGCTGAATGCAGCATCACCAAATGCTTTTGTTCTGCTATGTGGAACAGCTACAAGAGAGGAACCTGCGGATCTGAGGGATCTTCCTGGTTCATAAACCAAAAGATTTTCTGAAATGTAGTATGGTGCTAGGCCATGTAGTGCCTTATAAACTGATAAAATAATTTTAAAAACAAAACAAAAATAGATAACCAGTGTAAAAACTTTAAAATAGGCATAATGTGTGCTCTCCTTTTGGTCTTAGTCAGCACTCATGCAGCAGAGTTTTTAATTAGTTGTAACTGATTTATTTTATTCTTCGGTAGACCAGAAAGGAGAGCATTAGAATAGTCTAGCCTGCTAGTTACAAAAGCATGTATCAGACACTCTTTGTTGCTCGGAGAGAAAAATGGCCTCAGTTTGGCGATGTTCTTCAAAGGATAAAAAGCTATTTTTGTGACACCCCGCACATGAGCCTTGAAATTAAAAGCAGTGTCAAAAATCACTCATAGATTTCTTGCATCTTGGTTTGGGATTGAGTCCTAGTGTATTTAGTTTGGGAGTCAGTTTCTCTCTTTGAACCTATGAACCAATGATCAATACTTCTGTTTTATCCCGGTGAGCTGTAAACAATTCCGTGACATCCAGGCATTTATATCTAAAGTACAGTTAACAATTGAGTCAATTGGCCCAGTGTCATCAGGAGACACAGCCACATAGTAACATGTACAAATGAAAAATTAATGATCCCAAAATGTATCCTTGTGGTACCCCTCAGGTAGACTCATAGTGTTTGGAGGAGAACTATAGATACCAAAAAAATCTTCCTTAAAGATATGAGGTAAACCAGTTAAAAACAGACCTACATGCTCACTTAATCTATCTAAAAGTATCTGGTGGTCCACAGTATCAAAGGCAGCACCAGAACTGAAGGCTTGTTGCACTTTGTTTGGATATCGTTCACTACATTTAGCAGGGCTTTCTCCGTGCTGTGATATGTCCTAAAACCCGATTGAAACATTTCTAATTTAGTGTTTGTATTTAAGAAGGTACTTAACTGATTAAAAACAAGTTTCCCTAAAACTTTGCTTAGAAATGTAGGGAGTGATTTACTATAGCAAGGATGTCTTCACATACAGAATCAGTTTTAAAAAGGGAGGTTGGAATTGGGTCAAGGGAACACGTGGAGGCCTTCAGTTCTGTTACTATTTTCACAAGAGTTTCAGCATCAACCAGGTCAAAACATTCCAACTTGACCTCACTCTGTACACAGGATATAGGTAAAAGTACAGTGTGCTTGTTTCGTTGGCATATACCAGATCTAATGTCATTTTTCTCCCTGAAGTAGCCAGCAAACTCTTCACATTTAAAACCTGTTATCTTGATACTCTAGTTAGTTGTAGGATTTATCAGGATTGTGAATGTTGGTGTTTATCATGTTAGAGAAATATGCTTGCCATGATGTTCGAATTGCCTTGTTTTAGTTTTTCAGTGAGTATATTGTGATGGATTACTAAATTAGTTTTTCGCCATCTGTACTCAGCAATTCTGCTGTCTCTTTTTAGTACCGTGGTTTGAGAATTTTTTCCAGGGGGCAACCTTTTTAGGGGTTCAAGACCTCTTTGGATCTGATATCTGCCAGATTGCCAACATGTATGCTAAAATCTGCTAATAAAATGCAGGTATCATAGCTTGAGTCAATGACAGATAGTAGGTCTGTGAATTCCGTTAAAAAAGAAGGGATCTACGTATATACTGTCTCTGCAAAGAGAAGAGGCTGAGAATTATAAAAATTTGCATTGTATTCAAAGGCATGAAATGTGCCTAAGTCCACATCCCTGCCCTTCAATGTCTGTAGATTGCAGATGTCCTTCCACCCTTTTTTCCCTTTCTGGACAAATAGGAAAAGGTGTAGCTGGGTGGACAGGCCTCAGACAGTGTCTCAGGTACATCTGTGCCCAGCCAGGTCTCAGTAAGAAAAAGACAGTCGAGATTATGATCATTGATGAGGTCATGGATACAAAAAGATTTGTTTGTTAACGCCATGTTGATTTCTGTCAATTTTGCTGTAAAAAATGTGTTTCTATTTATGGGAATTATGACCAAGTTATTTATGTTTGGTCCTTTTATAGCTCTGTCGAGTTGATGATGGGTTTTATGAAATCTACAAGTAGTAGATGAGGTAGGTAGTCATGGTGAAATATTTTGCACTATATTATGGGTGAGCATCATGCTTAAAGAATGCAGGGCGGCCCGAGAAAAGATCAAAGTTGTCTGTAAAGGTGATTTTTCACATTTATCACATGCAGTTTTTAGTCATGAATTTAAGAAGAACAGATGACTGAACGTTTATATGCATCCTTTTGTAGGTTGGAATAGGGGTCCTGAAATTACAATGGTTTTTTCTCAATTTCAATAAGGGTGGTGACAAAAGTTTTAAAACGTTCCTTTAAAATTAGCAAGAATTGTCATTGCTGCCGATGTGTGACACCACAGTACTCATGTTAGCCTGTTTTCCAAGCATGGCTGGAATCTTGTGTTGAGGTCCAACACACAGGCTCTGGGGAAAAAGTTGGACCATTGCAGTGGTTCTATGGGAGGGGAGCGAGAGCCCCTGAATGATGGAATCATGATCACCATGGTGGAAGTAAGCGATGGTGTAGGGGTGGGAGCAGCAGGAGGATGGCAGTCGGGTGACGAGTCCTTGCTCAGCGCTGTAAAATGGTTTTCCAGCCTCAGCTCCTGAGATGGTAGGGGGCGGAGGATTTCCTTCTGTCTTCCACACTTGCCTCTATCAACTACCCGTTTCCACTGCTGTTCCCTCATGCATGGTGCGGAGTAGGAGTCTGTTGAGTCACATGCTCAAATGGTACATTGTCCTCTAGGAAATTACCATATATTAGTATGTGTAGTTTCACACAACACCATACTACAGTATAAATAAATTGCCAAAAAGATTCTGAAAGCTTCCTGAACATTTTGAGAAGGTGCAGGGAGACCGACTCGATTGTGTCCTTCCCAGTGCTCCATTGGAGTGGGCAGTTGCTGTAGAGCTCTTTTGGTGCACTTTGTTGGCCTAGATTCTCTGATTTGTGGATTTTCCCACACTTGAACATGGGTAGTGTAGTTTCTTGCCCCAAATTATGCCATTACTTGAAGCTCACAGTATGTCTATCTGTAAAGGTTTGTTTTGTATCATTACAAAAATTTTGCCTGTGGCATAGTTTACAATTCTACGTAGTATTCACTGGACATCTTAAATCCAAGAGAGAAGGCAAAACTGCACATTCTGCTGCTCTATTCTCTGCCTGATGCTGTTTGACACTGCTGTATCCATGATCATTCCAGTATTCAACAAATCACTAATCAAGTTCTAATGATAATGACAGATGCTATTGGCATCTACCCACCCAGTAGAGCAGAGTGTACGCAGTGATCTCAGACAACTGAAAGTTACACAACATTTGCCCGATTTCATAGTGGTTATTTAGTTACTTTAAGACCTGAGGATGTATTATAAAACAGATTATGAAACAGTCAGGCTTCTTTTTGATTCCCTACGCAATGTTCACTGTTCCCAACAAACTCATCAGGGGATATCTGTAGAAGTTCACTTCACATGACAGAATTTGATCTTCAAAAATGCCCTTTTATGTCACTTGTGCCACACAGATTTGGGGTTTTGAGTATGATTATTATAAACTATTGAAAATACATACATATTAAAAAGAAAATATAAAACAATTATAAATCATTTAGCTAAGCAGATTCAAAATGGTAACTGATAACTGAGGCTGATTATACATTATAATATATTGGTTGGTTGGCAGGTTGTTTGTTGGTTGGCGGGCTGTCTGGCTGGCTCATTGGTT
>NC_068286.1:27181880-27189380 GCF_025860055.1 Xyrauchen texanus | reverse complement strand
TTACGGATGTAACCTCCGTTTCCTGATGGAGGGAACGAGACATTGTGTCCTCCCGGCCATGTCGCTGAGCCGAGCCACTTTCGTGGCCGGACCATTTCCGGCTCCTCAGAAAAATCCTGAATGAAACAGACGCATTTCCCCGCCTTTATACCCTTATGTCCGGGGGCGGGACATGTAAATTCTGTCTGCCAACTTCTCATTGGTAAATATAAAAGCAACATTAATAACTATAATTCTGAAAGTTATCCGGTTTGATGAAAACTATGTATAAGTACCAATTTTGGTGACTGTAGGTGAAAGTTGTGGTGCTACAGAGGCCATCTTACATTCCCATTTTAAATGTTTTGACTGACACTGGCCAACAGGTGGACTGTTTGTGTGTGGCTATAAAACAAACACTATAAATATAAAATATCAAACACTTCATCAATGTTCACAAACTTGGTATCAGAGGACAGCTAGAGGACAGCTGAGAAGATCATTGGGGTCTCTCTTCCCTCCATCAAAGACATTTACAAAAAACACTGTATCCGCAAAGCAACCAGCATTGTGGACGACCCCACACACCCCTCACACAATGTCTTTACCCTCCTCCCATCTGGCAAGAGGTACCGAAGCATTCGGGCCCTCACGGCCAGACTGTGTAACAGCTTCTTCCCCCAAGCCATCAGACTCCTCAATACTCAGAGACTGGTTTGACACACACGTGTCCTGAGTTGCACTTTAATTACTGTCACTTTATAACTGTCTACTACCTCAATAACTGCTATGTGCATAGAACATTATCTCATAGTATGTTATGTTTACATTTTTAGAAACTGTCATCATTTTGCACTACTGAGTACTGGTCGGCGCTGCACTGTGTCTATTGTCCTGTTCATTGTCAGTAATTTGTTGTACTGTCCTGTACTTTTTGCACGTTTGCACGTGCACTTTATATAGGTATATATAGGTAGTTTATATAGGTATTTTATTTTGTTGTGTAGTCTCATGTGGTCCTATGTTGGTCCTTTGTTGTTTTTATGTAGCACCATGGTCCTGGAGGAACGTTGTCTCATTTTGCTGTGTACTGTACTAACTGTATATGGTTGAAACGACAATAAAAACCACTTGACTTAACTTGACAAATGAAAGCTTAAAACCTCAACTTTCATCTTCTGCGGTCTATTTTGCAATTATAACATTACAGTGAAAAACTTCTCGTTTAATGACGTAACCTCCATTCCCTGATGGAGGGAACGAGACATTAGGTCGATGAGTTGACACTAGGGGTCGCTCCTGCGGAGCCCAGACATCTCTGATCTTGAGAAAAGGCCAATGTAAATTGGCGTGAAGAATTTGCATGCCACTCCCCTGGATATACGGTTATAAAAGGAGTGATGCTGCAAACACTTATTAGGTAGTGCACTGAGGAGCCGAGCCAAAGACCCGGCCATTTCAGTCGTTGGTTCAGTGTTGTGGCAGAAGGGACACAACATCTAGTTCCCTCCATCAGGGAACGGAGGTTACGTCTGTAATACCCGTGGGTAGAAGGACCAAGTCGGGTGAGCCGCTGGAGTGGCTTTCCCTCTTACGAGAGAAAGCTGTGAATGCAACATTTGCCAGATGTTTTACCCCTGGGTATAAAAGGAGCTGGCTCGCAACCACTAATTTTTTCTTTGGAGCTGAGCGTTTGTGTTTAGCTAGCTGAATCCTCTGCCGATCCATTTACCTCTAAAAAACGATTGAATTTTACGGCACTTTTTCTCCCCCTCATGCACCGTTGGAGTGCAGAGAATGCCCCTGGGTGCTTCAACAGTCTAAAAGAGTATATATTCTTGCGATAAAACAGTATATTTTCCCTAAAAAAAGATTGGCACTGACAAAGAGTGTCTTTATAAAAATGCCTTTCTGTCTCTTGTTCCTGGTTGCGGTCGTTACCTCTCCGTTTCCGCCACAATCACTGTCTTACATTCTTACGTGGAGACAGCGTGTTCTCACTGCGAGAACATGACCATGGCAACGTTGCAGTCATCGCTTTCCTTTGTTAGAGGGAAAGCCACCCCAGCGTCTCCCCACCTTGGTCCTTCTACCTACGGGTTTGAGGCTGCATCTTTAGCACTAGGGCCAACTTGGGGACCCCAATGGTAGCCACTCCGGCGGGTTACTCCCCATGGACCTCCCATTCCCCAGTATGCTCATTCACCCTGGTCGAGTTCTGTGATGAGACTGCCGGAGCAAAATGGATGAACTCAATAGCAGCATCGGAGAGCAGGCTGGTTCAGTCTGACGGCGAGGACTTGAGTGGGCTTCCACCTTCGGGTGCGGTCCCCTAGTCGCAGGCCAATGTGGAGCTGACGGCCAAGATTGCAGAGATGGCTGTGAGTGTTCCTGTGCTCGGAGCACCACTCACGGCCATGCCCCACCCCAGTCCATTTCTTACCAGAGGTACATGAGGAGCTTACAAAGTCATGGCAGGCACCTTTCACTGCCCGGACCCAATCTCTGAGCTCCTCCACTCTCACTACCCTTGATGGTGGGTCTGCCATGGGGTACTCGGCGATTCCCCAGGTGGATAATGCCCGCAAAGCACCGCCAGCTGGCAGAACTGTGCGAGACTCCCATCCAGCGCCTGTAGGTTTACGTCGTCACTGGCAACTAAGGCCTATGGTGCCACTGGACAGGCCGCCTCCACCCTGCACGCCATGGCTCTCCTGCAAGTGCGCCAAGACGCTGAGAGAACTGCACATGGGTGGTTCTGAGCGGGATTGATGCAGGAGCTTCGCAGACTCTCGGGCAGGCGATGCCAATCTTGGTGGTCGAGGAGCACCACCTACGGCTCTTGTGTCAAGATGAGGAAGGCTGACAAGGTACGGTTCCTTGACACCCCCGTCTCCCAGGCTGGCCCATTCACTGTCGAGGACTTTGCACAGCAGTTGTCGGTGGTCAAGAAGCAAACAGAGGCCATTCAGCATATCCTGACCCGGCACGGATCAAAATCCCGCACACCGTCTGAGGAAGTCTTCTAGGTGCCCCTGAGATGGGTGACCCAGGCACTTGGAGACCTGCTGCAGGCCAAGAGATGGTAAGCAAACCACTCCATCCCCCAGTGGAGGGCTAGGAGGAGAATCCTTGTTACCATTAATTTGATTCACAACATGCCCGAAAGGATGCGGTACCAACATTTTCAGAAAAGAAGCAGTTTTATAATTTCCTGGGTCACACACCCGGTGTTTATGGCCATTGTTATTGTGTTCGCTTGACACTGCACATTTAAGGCAGGCATGACACTGCGGAGGCGGGCCCTCCGCCCATGTGTGCTCAGCTGCGGCACAACACACCAATTCCCGGGCGGTTGTGAATGATTACGAGGACGGTTCCCTCCTCCTCCGTTGCTGACCAGTCCTATGGTGAGTACCCAGAGGTAGGTAAGTGCTTTGATGTCCCCAGACTCAGCACGGCCAGGAACTCGGGGTCCGAGCCCCCTCAACATGGTGCTTCCGGCTCCACCCTGCTGTAAGGCTCCACCCGCTGGTGCGTCCGATGCGATTGTCTCCTTGGTCCCCCTCGTCCGGAGCTTGAGGGCAAGGCTGGTGATCCCCAACCCGTCGCAATGTCTGAACGGGACCGGTCGACTCGGCCATGCGATTCAGTTCGCCAGGCACCCACCCGTGTTCAGCGGCGTCCGTTTTACTTCAAGTGCAGTGCGAGAACTCCGCTGCGGAACCCTTCTGTGGAAATACGTGGTAGAGCCTCTCCCTCCAGCCAAGATTAAGAAAGGGTTTTACATCCCTACTTCACCGTACCAAGGAAATGTGGTGGGTTGCGCCAATCCTGGACATGTGCGTTCTGTACCTGACCATGCACAGTTATCATGCAATCAGAAATGTCTAATTTCTAGAATAATTTTTATACTAATGATATCTGACCATCCTGACCGTCACATATGAACTTATATCAAAATCAATCTCTGTGTCTGAAATCGTTCACTCATTCACTATTTCCTGTAAAGTGAATGGCAGTGAATGCACTATATCTCAGCAGTGAGAGAACAAAATGGGTGAGTGAATTTGGATGCTGACATGTACACCTAGCGTCGGGGCTCAGGGGCTGTCGCAGAAACGTCACATATGAACTTTTAAAATACTTAAGCCAGGTTACATAAAGCACCTTAAGTGTAATTTTTCCATTAAGAATGCCCAAATTTCCCTTATATTTAAAAGAGTTACAGAAAATAACCATAAAGTGATTTTTTTAAAGGGGGATTATAAGTAAAATGTCATAATCCCTTTCGGTTTCCCTTAAGTATTTATTTTTCACATAAGAACACCCTTAACACTCTGGGGTCTGAGGGTATTTTGGGCCCTGGAGAAGTTTTGAAATGCCTTGACATTTGTGCTTTTTTCAGTTGATTAAAAACATATTAATGGCTAAAGTCTGATAACACTGTATTCAGCACAAACTGGGCTACAATAATATGTGAGCAACATGTATGTACAGGTTTGTATTTTTGAGAAAATAACATTTATGCATGGTTTTTGAAAAACTAAAATTTTAAGTCACTGAAATAAGGTAATATAACAGATACTAAACATTTGTCCACATGACTTTTGAGAATTGGATCTTGTAGCCTAGAGTTTTTGCTACAAAATGATGTGAAAACCATCCTGATCACTCATTCATACAAAACAATATAGTAATTTAACTTTTGTAAGACAATTTTAGTGTTGAAAGGTAATATGCAAGGAGGCGTGAATGATCATGAATATTCATTGTAATTCACACATGAGAGACAAAGACCCTCCCCTAGGCCTATCAATGAGGGATAGAGAATGAATGTGAGGAGACTTAATGATCCAAATGAAGTTTTAAGTTAAAAAAGTAATCTGACTATATATTTTCTTTACATAAAGACTTAATTTTAGACCTACACTACCGTTAAAAGAAGTCTCTTCTGCTCACCAAGACTGGATTTATTTGATCCAAAATACAGAAACAACATTGATATTCTGAACTCTTTTTACAATTTTACTACACATACTAATATATGGTAATTTCCTAGAGGACAATGTACCATTTGAGCATGTGACTCAACAGACTCCTGCTCCAAACCATGCATGAGGGAACAGCAGTGGAAACGGGTAGTTGACAGAGGCAAGTGTGGAAGACAGAGGGAAATCCTCCACCCCCTACCATTTTAGGAGCTGAGTATGGGAATATATTGTAAAATGCAATTTTTGATCACAGCTACATTTTCAGCATCATTACTGCAGCCTTCAGTGTCACATGATCCTTCAGAAATCATTATAATATGCTGATTTTCTAATATGGGCATATTTAAAGTATATTTTACTCATTTAACCCTAACACATATTTGCAAGCTTTATTGATGATAATGAGGCAGCATAAACGCTATTTAAAATATAATCTAAACATTCATATAATTTTATATCATATTACATATCATATTTATATTATATAGCATACAATTTAAATACCTGCTTTAGCCGAAACAGCATATAAATGTAACTAAAACTTGCTTATTAGGAGTCATATTTCAAATGGCAATACTCTGAATCCTGGCTGGCAAGTCTGGAAACAGTCCCACTAGTAAAATATGTACATGTTTATATAAAATAGCATGTCAACTAATGAAAACGTCTGAAATTGTATCCTCGGCTGGATCAAGTCTCTCTTCAAAATACAAATGTTCATCGGAGTCTCGCTCTTCTGTGGAAAATGTTAAATCTTCCATACTATCATGGAGCTTTCTGGTCTGTGTATTATTGCAAACGCTCAGAAATGAAATGTGTTTAAATCAAAACTCACAGTCGCCTGTGTATCGTTCCAAACACGCAGAAAAGTTGAGTTTTGTTGTGTTGTGTTTACATTAAACCTCAGAGTCGGGGCGTGTACATTTGCATCGTGTCAGCACATTACTTTATGAATGGGGTGCTCTGCTGGTGGGTGGGATCACATTACAGATAATTAGATAGCCTAGTAAAAACTGTACATCGCTTTGATTCAAACAGATTGCATTGCAGGAGAATATTTGTTTTAAATTTGAATTGTTTTATTTAAAAGTAGACATTTTAAGCTTTCTTTAGACATATGTTTCATGTTTGTGTGATAAGTATTTGCAGAGTTTTTGTCATTTTTGTGACATGTTTCTGAAATATGCTCGTGAACACAGAGACTGCTGAAAGATCACCCTTTTTATTTTCTTTATTTTACAAACGCACAAGATTTTTTTGTTATTGTGAGTGTGCACAGATAAAAGTAGACCCTTTATAGTCTCTAATGATGTCTTACACTTATCTGTATACCCAAAAATGATGGAGTATTTTAAGTTGTTTCTGCTGTAATGACGGAAATATCAAGCAGGACGCGCCGGCGCGTCCATCGACCCCAGAGGGTTAAAACATGTTAAGTGTTGCATAAAGCCCCTTAAGTGCCATTCTCTAAGTCAGGGGTTGGGAACGTCCGGCCTCCGGACCGTATGCGGCCCGCGAGACGGTTTGATATGGCCCCCGTGTCAATTCATGAATACAAAAAAATTTATATATATATATTTTATAAAAATTTTATTTTCCTGCGCTAAAGTAAAATTAAATGAAATAAAATAGTAGCGTCAGGTTTCCGTGTGGTGTCTTCAGACTGTATGCTGTCTGGGTCACAGTCAGGGTGAACGCAACCGGCACGTAGTGGTTAGGTGTTGTAGGGCCTCATGTATCCAGATACAAGACAAAGGCAGGCCTAACACAGTCGTAAAGCCTGACTGAGGCCCACAAAAACAAAGTCATAAATCTTACTGATAAAAACCGCGCCAAAATCAATCAAAAGAAGTACAAAACAGACTACAGCTCCCAAGAAGCCTTGCTCACTTTACAACTCTGTGAAATTCCAAAGGAGTGAACTCTCAACTCCTATTGGATAAGGCACTCAAAAGAACGCACCTCAACTATGATGTCATCAGGAGTAGAAATACCGTGAAAATCGTTCTGTACCTCGCTTCCAGTGACCTCGCTCGCCGTGCACAGACCAGTCCCCACTGCTCTCAGGTGTTGCCTCGTTGCAAAAGGAAGTAACGTGCAACTTGAAACTACGGCAATACAATCTCCATCTCACTGGACGAGTTCAGATTACATTGTGTTCCACCGAACACTTTAACGGATCCGAAGGAAACCGCCGAGCAATCCGCACCTTCATCTGTTTGCCTGCAGAAGTCAAGAAAGAAGGATCCCCTTTCCTCTTCAGTCAAGATAACGTCGCTGATTTCTCCGCCAGACGTCGAGAATCAGCAGCCGCCCACCGACAGAGCGAGATAACGGTCTCCCGTCAGTACTCAAGCCTCAAGGAACCGAGTCAGAGTCGAACGACGGATGAACACACGTTCTTTCTACATGTGCCCTCAAGCGATTCAAGTAAGAGGTTAACGTCTGGGCAGAGATAGGATATTTAGGTGTGTTATTCTTGTGGATCAAGTTTATTTTTTGTACAGTTTACGGACCGTGAGTCCTC